>NC_067168.1:25697370-25930399 GCF_903995435.1 Acomys russatus | reverse complement strand
GCCTATATGAGAAGATGAAAATCATCAAATTATGTACTTAGTAAAGGTGAATATTTTGGTGTGTAAACTTCATTTTAAAAGTGCTACAAAAATATTTAAAACCTAGGCTAGGCATATCGCTCAGTGGTAAAGTATTTGCCTTGTATATATGAGAGAGGGCCTGGACTATCTCCAGTGCTGATAAAACAAGTGTAACTACTTAAATAACATTATTTCTTAGAACATCCAGACTTGTTTTAAATTGGCAATGATATTAAAAATACTGATGATGGTTCTATAGCTGTGTAGTTTTAGACCACCTTGATTACTATGCTATTAGTGTTATTGCACAAACTGTTCTATAACCAATAATGCCATATAGTTTCTTTTGTTGCAAAGGATTTGTATAAGTCCTTAAAAATACTGTCTGCAAAACTGGTACCGTGGCATAATTTAAAGAAACCAGATGAAAATGAACATGTCAAAGTAGACGATCTGTTGCTTATGGTAGACACCATGTTGGAAGAAGTTGAAAACAAGAAAGAGGTAACAGTTGATACTTATATATAACTGTTCTCATTTAAAAGGTTTATATTTACTATTATTTCAAATTGTAAACTATCTTTTTCACCTTCTTCATAAAGAATAGCAACATGCCACACTTTCAGACTTTGCAAGCTATTGTTTCTCACTTCCAAAAGCTATTTGATGTGCAGTCTTTAAACGGAGTCTATCCCCGAATGAATGAAGTGTATACCAGGCTTGGAGAAATGAACAATGCGGTGAGGAACCTTCAGGAGCTCTTAGAACTAGGTGATGACCCTTTGTCATTTGGGGCACTGATTTAAGAATTATTTATAATAAATTAACAAAAATTAGGGTTTGAAAAAAATTAGGGTTTGGGTTTTGGTTTGGTTTGACAGTATTGCCTTGCTCTCATTGTAGCCAAAGCTGGCCTTCAACTCTTGGTCTTTGTCCTTCAACTCCCAAGCATTCATATTGCTGGTGTGCACCACAGACCCCACAAAACTCCTATTACACACACATACACACACACACACACACATACCCCATAAAACAAACCACAACCCAGGGCATGGATATAGCTTAGTTGGTAGAGTGCTTGTCTAGCATGCATGAGCTCTGGGTTTGATTTTCAGTACTGCATGGTGGTGCTCATATAGATCCATGGGGGTGCACACCCTCAGGAGATGGAGGCAGGAGCATTAGAAATTCAAGGTCAGGAGCTGGAGAGATGGCTCAGTGGTTAATAGCCCTTGCTGTGAAATTGTAGGAACTGGAGTTCATGTTCCAGCACACCCTACAACAATCGAGAGATCCCCCAAATCTCTGTAGCTGCAGCTCCAAGGACTCCAACACCCCTTTCAGGTTTTCGTGTGTGCAAAAGCACTTGTGCAAACATGCATACAGGCATACAGTCATACACACATGCAAATAAATATTTTTTTAAAAGTTCAGTTCAAGATCATTTTTGGTACATAACAACTTCCAGGCCAGCCTGGGATTTATGAGACCCCAACTTTTAACAATCACCCCAAGGGCTGGGAAGTGGCTCAGTGGTTGAGAACACTTTCTCTGCAGCCATGAGTACCAGAGGTATGATGCCAAGCTGGACATCTTGCAAACGCCTGCTACCCAGCTCTGAGGAGAATGGAGACAGGATTATTGAGGCCCTCTGGCTTGCAGCCTAGCTGAGAAGAAGTGACCTCCAGGCTCAAGGAGCTAGTGTGTTGTAAAGAAATAGGCAAAGGGCAATAGAGGAGGGTACCAATGCTTCCTCTGGTCTCTGTCTTTTCAGAGGTGCACACACCCACATACATGCATATATACTCACACAGATACACATACATGTGTAAACTAATAAAAATAAATCTTACTCCCTTCTGTCACACAAAATAAAATGAGTAACGGAAGCAGGAAATGTTAGATGAATGTAATGTTTTTGGAAATTCTTTAAAAATATATACAGTGGGCTGGAGAAATGGCTCAGTGGTTGAGAGCACTGTCTGCTCTTCCAGAGGTCCTGAGTTCAATTCCCAGCAACCACATGGTGGTTCACAACCATCTATAATGTAATCTGATACTCTCTTCTGCAGATAAAGCACTCATATGCAATAAATAAAATAAATAAATGTTTAAAAAAATATATATCCAATGCTTTCATTTCTCTTTTGCAGACAGTTCATCCTCATTGTGTGTGGTGGTCAGCACAGTTGGAAAACTGTGTAAGGTAATTAACGAGGATGTGAATGAGCAGATTAAACAAATACTAGGACCCGAAGATCTACAAAGGTATTTGGTACAAATGTATCCAGAACGCTTGGCGTGGTGAAAAAGGAAGAATTTCAAAGCTTTATGGTTATTTACCTTCCTTGTTTGGAGTGGCAGTTTCTTTTGGGACAGAGTCCAGGTGTCCTGAACTAGGAGAGGCCCTGAACTAAAAGATCTACCTGCCTCTGCCTTCAGAGTGCTGGGATCAAAGATGTGTGCCACCACACCTTTTAAAAATAACCTTATAAACTAAAAGAGTCATACATCCTTAAAGATGGAGAAAATGTCACACATACTCAAGATAAAAATTGTTGGTCCTTAACACAGAGAGACCCTGTCTTGAAAAACAAAACAAACAACAACAACAAAAAATTGTTGGTCCTATAAGCTCACATAGGGCTGTTGGGAATTCTAGCAGAAACTCGCCTCCAGGAGAAGTTATATATGGAGAAATTAAAATCGTTATAACCAAGTCTTCAGTTGGATTACCTATGATTTATTTCTAGGACACTACCAAAACTACTAAATTATTACTAGTCATATGATTTTTGTTTAGAAAATAGGCATTAAGGATTTTAGAAAGACTAGGCAGCAGTAATATAAAGCCTGACATTTAGAGAAATAGATTACAGGGCTAAGGTAGAGGTGGATTGCAGAAATCCTGTGTTTACCATGCATCAAACTCTGGGTTCTCTCTCCAGTAACTCCCACTCTCAGGTAACTCCCAGTTCTCACTCCAAATTTTATACTGCGAAATACAGGGAAACACACACACACACACACACACACACACACACACACACACACACTCCATTCATATATTCTGCATGTTTTCCAGGAAAACCCCTTGCATAACCTGGCACTTGAATTTTTTTCATATTTAGTGTTTTTCACTCCTCCTTCCACTGTTTGACTGATCACAGAGACTTAATGCTTAATAGCACAGTGGGTAAGAAAGCCTATTTTCAGCAAATGTTCTAAAGAAGATTCTTTAAAAACAAAAAAGGGAAATGCTATTAGATAATTAAAGATCTCAAAAAGAAAAGATTGCTATAACTGAATGTTAATTTTATATTCAATCTAGCAGGACAGTTTATTTTCACTTCAAAATGTTATGTCCGCGGCTACCTGTTAACCATCAGATGCAAAACCCCCAAGTTGGAACCTTTTATAAATTGTGTATTTTTTAAAACAGCATTATCAACAAATTGGAAGAACATGAGGAATTTTTTCCAGCATTTCAAGCTTTTACTAATGATCTTCTTAAAATCTTAGGTGAGCTCCCTGTTGGCGATTGCTGAGTTTTTAGCTTACGGTGTTGGTGGGTTTGAGAGAAGGGCGTTTCTCAGACACTGGTTCATGTCTTACTCTGGGTCTTTGACAAAGTATTAACTGCTTTGCATGCAGAGTTGTTAGGGTCAGAAGACACAGCCCATAAAAGAGATAACTGTCTTTTTCTTTTCTTTTTAAATACTTTTATATGTGTATGAATGTTTGCCTGCGTGTATGTATTGCACAGTGTGCAGGCAGGTGCTCATGGTGGCCAGAAGAGGTGGTCAGATTCCCTGGACTAGAGTTACAGTTACATATTGTTGGCACTGGGAACTGAACCCAGGTCCTCTCACAAGAGCAGCAAGTGCTTTTAACTGCTGAGCCATCAGCCCTCCAGCCCTGTGGGACTATCTCATTTTGGGATCGTCTCATGAGAAATGGCATTATTCTGTAAGATTCCTGGCTCTGTCGGTGTTTATAAAAAGATGACCAAGCAAAATAAGGTAGAAAAATGTAGTCCCTGCTGCTGTGATCCTGCTAGTGGGGATGGTATCTGGTTAAGAGGAAGACTTGCTTCCTCTGAGAACAAGAGCTTTGAAGTCTGGCCTAGGCTCACTGAAATCTGATACCTTAGAAGAAGAATCAAACTCAGAAATAATCTGCCAAAGAACCTGAACTGCTTTGTCTGGAAATCCGGACCAGGATAAGCCATGTCCCTAAGGCTTGTTCTGACGTGTCACATACCTCTTACTGGACAGATCTCCCAAAAGAAGGCCTGAGAGCTCTCCACTCTGAGGTTAAAAGAATCAAGAAGGAACACTGTGTTCTTTAAGGAGAAACAATTCCTACATCCTCAGGTGGAGACGCAGGAAGGAGATGCATCTATGATGCATGTTGGGACCCATGTTGGCTATCCATGTACTGTACAGAGACTTAAAGAGGAACCAAGGTGCCATAAAGGCAGCCAACTGGATGTATTAATAAGTCCATGTATCTGATAAGATTAATGTTAGAGTCAAAGAGACATCACTGATAGATACCCCATGAAACACCTGTGCAAGGCAGTAGTAATCTATCACTTATCTTGGAGAAGACTCCATGTGCACGAGAGCACTTACTGCTATTGCTGCTCTTGTATTTGAATTTTGCTTCCATGTAGAGCTTCTCATTTCTATGAGCTTTTCACTAGAAAAATCACTCTTTATAATTCTTATTTTTCTATTACAGAAATTGATGACTTGGATGCCATTGTACCTGCAGTAAAGAAATTAAAAGTACTTTCATACTGAAAACAAATCATTCTTACTGTAAAAGTTGCACTCTTAACATTTAAGTATTTTAAAGAACTAATCCTGAACAAGGTTCTAAAATGTATCAGCTCTCAGAATTCATCTTTGTACCATTTGGTCATTCTCAATCCACATAATTTTTATTTTTGATTATTTAATAGACAGCAACTGCTAAATTATTAAAATAGTAAATTAACTTTAGAATCCTTAATCGTTTCCTAAGCAATGCTTGGGTACTCTAAAATGTAATGGTTATCTTAAGAGATTGTGTGTAACAAAGGAGACTGAGGGAGAGATTGCAAATTATAGAAAGTTGCATTTAAGTCCAAGGTTTAATGACAGAGAAAAAAGAATGCCAGTTGCTTTCTGAGCCAAGCCAATAAGAAGCCACTGCTTTCCAGGTGATTCTGTGAAGCCATGTTAATGGGCAGATTTGTTAAGATACCCTTCTAGCTGTTGCAGTTTCAAAATAGGAAGAAAAGAAAGAAAATGTTTTGTCTTTGTGCTAAGATAGGAAGTTAATCATGAAGTGAAATAGATGATTAGGTAGAAGTCTTTCTGTGTGTTTATTTGCAATACTGTGTAATGTACTTTTATAAAGAAGTAAGATCACAAATAAAGTTTTGTAAAGAATTCCCAATTGTGTCCTTAGTGTGCCTCATTTGTAATCCTCACAAGTAACGAGTCCTATTCTCTCCCTAGGCTGACACTCCTTGGGCATGGCTTCCTCCTGACTGCATGCTGCATAAGAGCCGTGTTCTTACTGCAGGTTAGGGTTCTGCATCACACCCATGAGTTCAAACTACTTTAGGCTACCCCATAGCCTCCTCCTTAAAATGCCATTCGTACTGGTTGATAATTATTGTAAAGCATCTCCAGGAAGCAGCGTGGTGGTGTGGAGTGTATCAAACAGGCATTCAGACCCCTGAGTTGTGACTTTGATAACATAAAATAGTATTTTAGAATCCTTCTTACTTTAAAATTCTTTGCTTTGTTAACCTGTAGTTAAATTTCTAAATACTAACCCAGTAGTTCTCTACCTTCCTAATGCTGCGACCCTTTAATTCAGTTCCTCATGTGTAATGGCAACAACCACAAAACTATTTTCATTGCTACATCACAACTGTAACTTTGCTACTGTTGTGAGTCATAATGTGAATATCTGTGTTTTTTCATGGTTCTAGGAGACCCCTGTGAAAGAGTTGTCCGAGTCCCAAAGGGGTCATGACCCACAGGTTGAGAAACTAACTCATAATCTATAGAATATTTTGATGGCATTTAGGAAACTCATTCTAATTATTACCCTACATGGCAGGCCATTTCTTACCAATGACATGGTGCTGAACCCAGAAATAGTCAAGCTAATTTCGCCATGTTATCCAATTAGCAAAATTCCAGCCACTGCTATTAAAAATTTCAAGCTGGGGTCTCTCAAGAACAACAGAGACTCCCCTTGCTCCACCCTGGGGACTCAGTTAAAACTCCTCACCAGAATGGACGCTTCACTCACCCACTGTGGGAGGGCCCGTATCCTGTTATTCCATCCTCGCCCACAGCAGAACTGGATGCGTGGATCCATCACACTAGTCTCAAGCCTTAGACTGCTCCTTGGGATACTCCTAAACTATCAGTGGATCCTGCGACCAAGACCGCTACTTCCAGTAACTATTGTGAGCCACTAGGTATCTGAAGCTGCTCTTCAAACAACCACCTCCCAACTAAAGATAGGTTCATATGCGCACAAAGCCGCAGCATGTATAGGTACCACTGTTGCTGTAGCTTTTAGTGTATATCTCACTTGTCTCGTTGTGCCTACCTTAGCTTGTGGTGTCACTTTTCCCTTAATTCAGGATGACTCCTAAAATCACTCTGCTTATGATTTTTTTTTTTGACTACTCCCATACCCACTCTCCCTATTCCAGTGTCCCAGGCAGGAACCTAATTTTTTTGACCCAAGTTCACAGACCTGGAAAAATACAGGGCTTTCATCACCCTCCAAAAATGGGAGTTCCTTCATTATCCAATTTGAATCAAATACAGGACTTCCTCAGGTTTTGGAGTGGGAGGGAACTACTCTAGATCTTTATAAAGGGAAGCGTTTTTTCTGGGATCCTTTACTTCACATCTGGAACTCCAATCAATAAAGCAGTATCTCTTAGGAATCTCTTTAACAAAGACTGAAATAAAACATCTGGTCCTTTCCCTCCTGCTATGGGAGGAACAGAGGCAATACTTCTTAGGCAGCAGCAGTCTCACTACTGCGCTGCCATTAACAACATTCCACCAGAGGCCTCTAAGGACTGGGCGAAAAGTATGCAAGGTCCGTTGTTATACCACCCATTGGCCCCCAAAATTCCCTACCCTGTAGCTGTGGGTGGATTATCGAATCTCTAGTAACTAAAAAGCCTCAACTCGTTGGTGTAACATGGTGGACCCACATCCCAATTAGTACAAATACCATCCTTAGGCCTAGAAGGCTCTGGGAACCTTTATGGCACACTCAGACCTTAGCCTACCTGGGAGTCGCTTCTACTAGGTTAACCCCAAATTGGGACATTTTGAGATTTTGGGTCCATACCTGTTGGGGACGATAGGCCATATGACCAATGTTCAGCCATTTTGTCTAAGTCTGCACCTTTAAGTCTCTGTCTTTCCCAGAGCTTACCTTTCACCAGAAACTAGCTGACCCTGTCGTGAGTCAGCAGCCAAAGACAGATAGGGATGGAGCGACCCTGTTGTGAGTCAGCAGTTAGACTAAAGCTAGATGAAGACAAAGCAAGATACCCTGTGTGGCAGGACAGTATGACCCTGCCTGGAATTCCCTATGTTTTGAGAAAAGCCTGCAGCTGCGTTGCTATAGCGATATGCTTCCCTGCCTTCTGAATTATAAAAGCTGCTGCCTGACTAATAAAGTTAAGAGCTTGATCAATCAGACTTGCTCTCCTTCCTTGTGTCTTGCATTTCTCAACAGGTGACCTCCCTCCCGAGTTTTATTCGAACCCTGCAGGTCGGGGCACATACCCATTACCCTACCTGTACTCAAGCTACTGCACTTCAGTGGAGCCAATACTCTGGGTGGGTTTCCCAGAATTGGCCTACAATCAAAAGGAAGGGAGACCATCTTTGTAAACTAAGTACTAGACTCAGAGCCCAAGTTAGAAGGGCCACAGCAGAGGAGAGACATTCTCTAGAAAAAGACTCCCTCTCCGAAAAAGGATGCAAGGTAGAGTTCCTATTTCAGGAGGAGAGTGCGAGGATGGGAGACACTCCCAAAAGAAAACTCTAGCCCAATAGAATGGCTAGCTTACACTAGGCAGGCCTTACAAAATAACTCTCCAGCCCACCACTGGGAAAGGGCCTGCACCCTAATTCATCAGGGACATTTACTATACTGATGCAGATGGAAGCAGAATTAGGTATGGGATAATGGCCAACCATCCTCAATGAAGAGCCGCATGCCAAAAACCTATGGAAAAGCCATGGGCACCTCAGGCTCTGGAAAATAATTACTATTAAATGCAATATGAGTCACTGTACTCTAACTGCCCAGGTTCCTAGATTAAATGAATCTACAAAGTATCCTATTGTACAATTAATGGGGCTGGGTGAAATTGGAGAAGGTATTTGCATAATGCCCACTGGACAAAGATGGACAATCCTCCAAAATGAGTCTCAGTGGATCTTTATCTCTCTCTCGAGTGTGAACAAAAATGTGGTGTCTGGCTATATCCCCAAAAGAAATGGACTTCTGGGTTTTCTCAGGTCTGGCCCTTAGCTTCAGCTCCAACTAGAAATAATGTCTGGTACATGGGGAAGGGGATATTTTCCTGGGAGGGTAGACATAATGAAACTGTAACACTATCTGACTTCTCCTGTAAGAGGACAAAGCACACACTCCCTCACACTGGAATCTGGTGCAATACCAAAGAAATAAAACAGATCTACTTGAAATCTACTAATAAGACCTATGATAGCCTTGATTGTTAAAGAAATATCTTCCCCAGAGCTAAAACTGAATAACCCCATGACATCGAAATCATAAACGCACAATGGCCTAAGACTCGTTTAGATTTGGCAAGTAATAAGGCAATCAAGATTTTTCAGGCCAAAAGACACGCCACAAGATACACTTAACAGTGAGCAAGGACGGGAATGACATCCTGGAGCTCGTTAACACCTATGACCAACCGTGCCAAGGTTCCGGGGCTGGCTATCATGTATGCTTCCCTCATCAGTGACCTATCCTGAGATGCAACAGACACTTCTTCCTCACTATAATGTCTTAAGCTCATTTAATATTATGTTCCAGATGCTGGCACAACTACCAGGAACATACGACAACAAAAGAAAGCTATCGCCTCCTGGAACTAAAACATCAGAAAAATCCACCACCACAAGGTCCTCTCTGTTATGGGCTCCTAGACAGGCTGCCTCTGGAGGGACCCTGACTACTGTCTTAAAACTCTGCCCATTCTGTCAGCAGAAGGCAGCAGCAAGCAGCTGACCAATCATCGCCCCAATCCCCTGACTGTAGTTGGGGTTCCCTCCTGAGGGGGTAATGAAAGAGAGTGGGAGTTAGGTAGTCCCCTTGTTAGGTAGACTGTGAGGGACAGGGAGCCCTGGATAGTGTTGGGTATTGTAGAGGAGAGACCACAGCCAAAAATGAACTTTGTATTCCAGCATGCCCCACACCAGAGAATGGGCACTTGTGGAGACATCTGCAGAAAGCACAAGGCATGTGGACGGTTACTCCATACCTCATGGATCTAGAGTCCCAGCTAACCAAAAACTTCCCAACCTGAGTCCTTAAGTCCATCACCCAGTCCCTGAGCTGAAAAACAGCATGTGTTGTCAGAGACTTCCAGTCAACTGGCAATGGAGGTACTATACTAACTGATTCAACATAAAAACCTCCTCCCACAGACAACGTGGGCTCCAGGACCTCTCTTGGACCTTACTTTTCAAAGCAGGGGAAAGAGGTAACATGGCAGATAGGCTCACTATGTGCTTTCTGGTACTTTTAGGTTTTAAGTGACAAAACTTAACTAAAATTTTCAGATCATGCAGGAGACACCTCAGCGGTAGAACATTTAGCCTACCATGCTCAAAGCCCTGGGTTACATCTCTAGCACAAAGATTAACATAGAAGTTTTCAGACTGTGACTAGCTACAATAAAAACGTATAGGATTTGCTGCCTATAATTGCACTGTTTCTCTTGTAATTTTCCATTTCTAAAGAAAATGTTCTATTAAAATCTTTTCTTTTGCCGGGCGTGGTGGCGCACGCCTTTAATCCCAGCACTTGGGAGGCAGAGGCAGGCGGATCGCTGTGAGTTCGAGGCCAGCCTGGTCTACAAAGTGAGTCCAGGATGGCCAAGGCTACACAGAGAAACCCTGTCTTGAAAAACCAAAACAAAAAACAAAAAAACAAAAAAAACCTTTTCTTTTATTCCTATTCTTTATTTTTAATTTAATTGAGGAGAAAAATCAGGCCAAGTCCAGGCCTAGAAGGACAAATGTTATATGCTCTGTCTCATACGCAGTTCCTAACTTCAAATCCTTTGTGTATTTAACTTGAAACATAAGTAGAAGCCAGGGAACTAAAAGGGGGTCTTTTAAAGGGGACAGTAGCTCACAGGTGAAATGAAGTAGAGAGGTAGGATAATGGGGGCATACAGGCTTAATCAGGGAGGGGCGCACAGTATGGGGGTACCAAAGAGGTAGAGAGGAGGGCTGACCCAAGGAAAAGGTACGTGAAAACCCATATGGAGGCCTACTACCTTTTTAATTTTTTTATGTTATACAGAGTTTATTAAATGAGCATGAGGGGAGAGGGAAAGAGGGGAGGGGCACCCCAGAAAGAGAGAGAGAGAGAAAGTAAGAGAGTAGAGAGGTAGAGAAGTGAGAGGGGGGAGAGAGAAGAAAAGAGCCAAGGTCTATTATCTTATTACTCAATTTTTAAAATTGGAGAAACAGAAGAATATATGTGAAATAAAAGAAGAGGGGAATTACTGGGTGTTAAAGGGTTACGTGGTGATGGGGGTTGAGGGGTTAAAAAGAGAACAAGTTACCCAAGATTAAAGATGTATGAGAAAGGCTCATGGAAGTCCACTAGCTAAGAAGCTGATTTAAAATTGCAACTTAAAAAATATTTCTTTAATGGAAATAACCGGTGTGGGTGGACAATGGCACTCCTAGAATACACGGTGTAAGACATGGGGTACTTTCTAGGAATTAATGGTCAGGGAGGCCCCAGAGGTCCCAAAGGCCATTCTCAGATACCCACCATACTATATGACAAGACCCTAAAGACCCCACTGCTGAAGACACCATACAGTCTGGTTACAGGACAGAAATCTCAAACCAACGAGGAAGTTTCATAATGCTGCCCAGCTCTCATAGGGCCACAAGGTGCTATGCAGGCTGCTGGGAAAGGTGGTCCTAACCAGCTGGATCTTGAATGCCATAGTGCTGTCCCACCAGGCAAGGTAGGCACGATGGTCCAAAAGTGGCATGGGATAGCAGCTTCCTGGTTGGATTTGAGACCTGTTCCACAAGAGGGAACTTCATGCCTGGTCCTTTAATCTTTGTCAAAAGTTCATGACTTGGGAGATCATAGGCCTCAGCGCAGAACCTGCTATTGTTATTGTCATAAAGGATCTTGCTGTCAAACTGCCGTGTGAATTTGTGTTTATACATACAAGGATGCTCTCATCCTTGGCAGAGTACTTTCTTTTGGCAGCGGGCAGCCATCGGTGGAGGAAGCAAAACTGCTCCAAGTGTGGAGGACAAGACCCTGAGTGCTCAACCCTGTTCCCACCCCCACCTCACAGCTCTAGGAACAAGGCAGAAAGATCGGAAGAGCCAGGTGATCAGGAGAGTGCTGTGAAATTCTGTATTCTGGACATGACATGACAGTCATGAACTCACAGCACCGGTGGTTATAAAGTTAAGCCAGACAAGACTTCAGAACCGACAGGCTGGAGGACCCCAGGCCCACCCCATACTGCTACTGGGTTTCTGGGAGAGAGTCACTCCTTCTGAGGATGGAGGCGGGCACACCACCATCTCCACGCTTTGGTGGGCAGTACCAAACCCATGCACATACACGTAGTACCAACTGGACTTGACAGATTTATTTTCTTTTAAAAGGCACACAGTTGAGTTGGAGACTTCCTAGGGGAGAGGAGTTGTAAAGAGGAACTTGTACCTATGATCACACTTCATTATAGGAAAGCATGAACACATCCAAATTGCCCTTAGACTGCTAGAGCCAGAAATACCACATTTTCTTTTTCTACTTCTGTTTTTTTCAGACAGCCTTGCTATATAGCCCAGGCTACCCACATATTTGTGATCCTCCTGCCCAGAGTCCACGGTGCTGGGATTTACAGGCTCATGCTAGCACGCCTGGTTCAAACATGCTTGTAATGTCACACCCCTGCAGCCCGGCAATGCCAAGCCAAGGACAGTACACAACAGCAGATGAATATAAAAACAAATAATAAAACACAGGACCTAGCTACAAGCTGAAACTTTGACAAAATGGAATTACTTGACTCTTTTCTTAAGGGCCTTTTCCAGCTTCTTCACCTGTTGTTTATAAAGTCTTAATTCATGTTCTGTGGGCCTGTAGAAAAGAAATCACGATAAATATACTAACCTTATGGGAAAGATAAAAATACTTAGCAAACAAAAGATTGCTATGTTATCAATAAAAATTAAATTATTTTTAAATTAAATGTTATGTGTATAGGTGTTACACCTGCATATATCTGTGTACCACTTGTGTGCCTGGTGCTTGTGAATGCCCAAAGGCACCTGGAGTCCAGGTGGTGCTGGGCCACCACGTGGGAATCAAAGCCTGGCCCTCTGGAGAAGAGCCAGTGCTCTTATCTGCTCTCCAGCCCCTTATTAAAATCTTAGGTTTTTACTAGGCATTTTGATTTATTCTATATAATTCCTTAAAGTTTTTATTCACTTTTATGCTACTAAAACTTGTTCCCGATGTATACAACGCCTAGCTTATCAAATATGAACAGTAACATATCTAAATCTCGTTTACACTAAAACATGCTTTCCTCTGTGCTGGTTGGTTTTTGTCAACTTGACACAAACCTACACATATCTAGGAGGATGGAATCTTCTTTTTTTTAATCTTTGTTTTGTATTGTTTTGTTTTTTCAAGACAGGGTTCCTCTGTGTAGCCTTGGCTGTCCTGGACTCACTTTGTAGACCAGGCTGGCCTCAAACTCACAGAGCTCCACCTGCCTCTGCCTCCCGAGTACTGGGATTAAAGGCGTGCGCCACTACTACCTAGGGAAGATGGAGTCTTCAGTTAAAAATGCCTCAATAAAACTGGCCTGCAGGGAAGACTTTGGGGCACTGTCTAGATTAGTGGCTATGTGGGAAGGTCCAGCCCACATCTGGTCCTGAGGTCCTGGATGGTATAAGAAAATAGTCTGAGCAAGCCACGAGGAACAAACCAGTAAACATGTAACTGCAGCGTCTGCTTCAGTTCCGGCCCCAAGGCCTTGCCCTGAATTTCTTGGATAATAAGCTGTAAAATGAAATAAGCTCTCTCCTCACAAAGTTTTTTTGTCATGCCATGTGTTTTATCACAGCCACAGAAACCCTAGCTAAGACACCTTCATTACTGTCATCCTGTCTCTCTTACAACAGATAACTGCTCTCCCACATCCATGGATCATTATTCCCAAACAAGCTTTTCCTTAATTCTGTCTTTCCATGATCCCCAGCAGGTTTTCAGACTTTAGGCTATGAAGCTACTGCATAACCTTTTTTCATTAAATTATGTCTTTGAGAACAGATTTTTTTTTTTGGGGGGGGGGGTCACTGTTTCATCCCAAAACCTGGAATAATGCCTGGACCTGTAATAAAACGTACGAGTGAAAATCAAGTTTTATCAATGTTCATTCCAGGTTACACACTGACACCAAGTAGCATTTTCTTTTTATAGTAGTTTCTTTTTATGATATTTTCTGTAACAGAAATTACTAACTTCTGCTCCTATAACACAGGGTTAAAAAAAATATCTAAAAGTATTTGGGAAAGAGAAACCCACTAAAATTGAATTTTTTATAGAAAGTAATTGTGTAGTATACATTTCAAAATCACTAAGTTAGTAAAATTCAAATGTTTTCACCTTAAAAATAGTATTTGAAGCGATTGGTATATTAATTAGTTTGATGTAATTATTCCACACTGTATTCCTAGATCACATCACTTTGTATCCTATGGCAAATACAACTACAGCTTGTTAATTATAATTTTAAATTAAGAATATTATGTGAAGTTGTAAAAATTAAGAAATACTATATGATCCATTTATACACATCTAGGAAATACAAAATAATATATAACAGAAAAAATCAGAGACTGTCTGAGGCAAAGATAAGAAGGGTGTTGAGGATAAACTTACATAGACACAAGGAAAATCCTTGGGATAATTATTTCAGTTGTGACTGTTTCACAAAGGTCAACATATATGTCAACACTTTCAAATTGTGTAATATATTGTACATCAATCATACTTTACTATAGCAGCTTTATGTGTGTGCATTATATGTATGTGGTTGTGTGGATATGAAAGTGTGCGTGTTTATGTAGAGTGCGCTCATGTGTGAACATGTGTGAAGACCAGAAGATGGCATCAGATACCATATTTCATCACCGTATCTCCCCCAACTCCCCGACCCGAGACAGGGCTTCTCTCTGTAGCCCTGGCTGTCCTGGACTTACTTTGCCGACTAGGCTGGCCTTGAACTCACAGTGATTTGCCTGCCTCTGCTTCCTGAATGCTGGGATTAAAAGCATGCACTACTATGCCCAGCTAACAGTCTCTCTCACTGGACCTAGAGCTCATTACCTGGCTAGGCTGCTGGTCAGCCAATGAGCTCCTGGACTCTGCAGTCTCCACTGCTCCTCCCGGTGCTGCAGTTACAGACACATGCTGCTACAACCTGGCTTTGTACTGAGTGCTGTGGATCTGAACTCAGGTCCTTACATGTTTGCACAGCAGGCAGCTTTCCAAATGAGCCAACTCTCCAGCCCTCACTATAGCTAATAACACAAAAACAAAAACTAAGCAAGGACTGAACCTGGGCTTGGGAGACAGCTAAGTCTGGTAAAGTGCTTGGCATGCAAACATGAAGACCTGAGTTCAAACCCAAGAGCCCAGCAAAAAGGCACAAGGATACAACTTACAATCCCAGCACTGGGAAGAGGTGGTGGAGACAGGCGGATCCTAGGGCTCACTGGCTGGGCAGGCATCTGGTCTAATTGCAAGCTCCCGACAGGACTCAAGGAGAGATTATGTGTCATAAAACAAGGTGGACAGCTCCAGAGGACTGACATTGAGGCTGGCTCTAGATGTGCACACTCAACTGCACACATACTCGTACCCCACATGTAAACACACAAACACAGAAATGAGAACCCTGAATCTCAAGCTTTTACCCAGGCTTATCCTCAACACAGATCCCTATTCCTCATTTCCCTGCTTGCCTAAGGATTCTTACTCCTTTCATCATTTGCCAGGAAACAGAACCAACCAGAAAAGGCATAGGCATGGCAAGTCCTCGGGTTCAGTTTCAGAGTAAGGGGGCAAGAATGATTCATCTAACATTCTAAAAGATAAAGAAAAATCAAGTTTCTCCCACCTGCTTTCCAGATCTTTTTGGAGTTTCAGCTTTTCGCCCATCAGCACATCAATCTTGTATCTTGATTCCTTGAGTTGATTCTGTAATGACTACAAATGCAGTTCACAGTTAAAATAAGCACCTCTCCTGGGGATGCTTCTGCTTTATAAGCAGGTATTTATCAGATCTCTGGTCTCCATACCATCAGAAGGCCTTTGTAACTTGGTGAGGCATCCAGGCTTCCATAGTCTTTTTCTTCTTCTGACTGACTGTCATCTTCCTTGCTCTGCCTACAGGAAAACAAACACACTGCATCCTGTGGAAACCTATCTTTAAAGAGGACACATGGCTGGCAAAAATTAAGCCAATCTAATAAGGGCTTAATAACCTAAGCATGGATTAAAAACCCCAATTTGCGCCCTGCTCTACAGCGCAGCACTACCTAAGCATAGAGTTCTTGTTTACACAAGACGGGGTGAAAATAGTGTTGAACCAACAAACAAAACACAAATGAAACATTTTCTGGTCTTAAAAAAATATATACTGTGTATTGTTTATTCCTTCTAGTACTTTTAGGTCATAAAAAAAAATCTAAAGTGTGAGTTAAGGGGGGTAACAATACACAATACACAGCCACCTCACCTGCCCTGGGCTGCAGACCCCTTAGAGCACTTGTCACTCCTAAACATACCCACTTTTCCTGCTAGTGTACTTATCTAACTGAAAAGTCCTGTCTGAAAACTCTGCGGCATATCTGCAAGGTCTACCAGTTCCCTCTACCATCTGCTGCTCTCTCCTTTTGCCACCCACTATCCCAGTGACACTATATCACAATTATAGTTCATGTCACTGTGTTCTACCAGGACAAGTCTCACTCTAACTCAAGCTGGCTGGAAGATTCACTCTGTAGCCCAGGCTGGCTTCAAACGTGCCTATCCTCCTTCCTGGCTTTCTAATGTCCCAACCTCTACCTCAGCCTGCAGAGCGCTAGGATTCCAGGCACGAACTACCACACCCAGCCATGTGCCTAGTCTTATCACTGACATTCTATCTTTAGTACTTCAACTTGTATAACTGGGTACTCTGCCCCATAGGCAATGTACTACACATCCATCTATTTTATGAATATAGTTACTATCCAGTGATTAAGTAACAATGCTTTAACAAAATAAAATACCCCTTTTTGTTGTTTAATGTAAATATAGTATATGCTAAGCTAAGCAGTAAACTACAGTCTTGCAGATCTTTATTAAAAGAATTTCAACAGGCTGTTGTGAGGAAGATGTGAGGGGGTAACCCAAAAATTGTTGGGGAGAAATGGAGGCTAAAAAGTTTCAATATACACTGTATGCAGATATGAAATTCTCAAAGACCAAAAAATATTTTATTTGAAAAAGAACTTCATAATATAAAGACTTCCATAGCATAAAATATCCCTGGACAATATTAATCCTGGGTATCACTAAGATTATATTATTTATACCTTTTTGTGTGGCGTTTTCGAAGTTTAGATTCATAGTAATCAATAAGACAAAGCAATCTAGAAAGCAAAAAAAATAATGCTCAATTATTTTCAAAAGGTGGTATCTACTATTCTTTCTATATAACTTCAAATTATAAAGATAAAGGTAAGTACAGACTGGGGATGGAGAGACTGCTTAGCAGTTAAGAGAGCATACTGTGGGGCTGGAGATATAGCTCAATGGTTAAAAGACTGGCTGCTCCTTCAGAGGACCCAGGTCTGATTTCTAGTACCTACATAGTGGCTTACAGTCATCCTAACTCCAGTTCTAGGGAATCCAACGCTTCCGGCCTCCACAGCCACAGGCTCACATGCGGTACATACACATAGGTAAAACACTCACACAGAATTTCTCTCTGATTTGTTAGTATATATGTACCATTTGTGTTCAAGTGCTGGGCGCAGTGTGCACCCTTGTAATCCCAGGACTCAGGGAAACAGAAGCAGGAGCATATCTGTGAATTCGAGGCCAGCTTGGTCTATAGAGCAAGTCCAGGACAGCCAAGGCTACACAGAGAAACCCTGTCTCCAAAACAAAAACAACAAAACCCAACTTGTGTTCAAGTGCCTGTGGAAGCCAGAAGGCCGGGTCTGATCCCCTGGAGCTAAGTTTCTGCAGCTGTGACCCACCATGTGGGTGCTGGGAATAGAGCCCAGGCTCTCTGCAGGAAGGGCAAGCACTTCCCACCACCCACAAACCACATATACATATACACATCACTAAAAAGAAAATCTTTTAAAAAGTAGTAAGTACAGATTGCCTGGTAGACTTAAAATTTATCAATCATTTTTGCCAGAAACAAGTATTATGCTAAGCCATATATGTATAATTTCCATTGATATATTTACAAATATGCCTCAGCTTATTATATACACAGTCTTCCTGTCCCCAGTATTCTACCTCTGGCAATCTCCTACAGAAATATTGCCCAAGACTCAGTGGGTAAGGGCACTTGCTTCTCTTACACGGGACCCAGGTTTGATTCCCAGAATCCACATGGTAGCTCCCAACTGCATCAAATTCTAGTTCCAGATCTGACACCTTCTTCTGATCTCTGCAGTCTCCTGCATACATGTGGTGTGTATACATATACTCATGCACACTCCCGCGCGTGCGCGCACATACACACACACACACAGAGATAGATATTGTTTCTTGTGGGTTTTCTTTTTTGAGACAGGTTCTCCAAGTATGACCGTGGCTGGCCTGGAACTCAGAGATCTACCTGCTTCTCCTTCCCAAGTGCTGGAAACTAAAGGCATGTGCCACCGTACTCATCCGTGGTTAGTATTCTAAAACAAATGTCTAAATCCATGCCTCAGGGAGCTGGAGGGATGGTTCAGTGGCACCAGGCACATACACGGTGCATATACATATATGCAGGCACAACACCTATACACGTAAAATGCAATTTAAAGTTTAATAAATTCATTACTCAAAACACTCAAGAAAAAAATTACATACACACACACACACACAAAATGATGAAATGGAAAAAAGTCAAGTGACAAGAGACTTCTGTAACAAGATATAACCACTGTCAAAATAAAATCAGATTTAGAAAGTCAACCTAGTTCCATTATCATCCTATGTACTAGCATTACTGTTTATCCAAGACCGAGTGAGGAACTCTTCTGCAGAGATGTGCAAACACTCTGTTTTGAGTGATGATGCGCTCGTCTTCCTCTTTGGTAAACCTGTAGATATCCTTTTGCAAAGAAGCAATGGTCTCTTCTTGCTCTATTTGTTTTTTCTTATAATGCTGGCATTTCATCTGTAAGAAAATTGTAAGACCATGATTATGATCATACATGTAGGACATGCTGTCCTAGTAACGCCTGCATCGCCATCTTCCCTGAGTGGTTTCCTTCAATAAGCTCAGCATCAAGGCTTCTTAAAAACTGATGCAAAGAATATTAACATGCCACAGATGTGAAAACATAAAATGAGGAAACTATGCTTACTGTATGCATTCAAGGTTTCGTAATAAGTAAGGATTTTAAGAATCTCTATAAAGCCAATATGATGTATTATTTCAATGGTTTTATGAAACCAGGTCTCTACGTAGCCCAGGCTGGCTTCTAGCTTGCAATCCTATTGTGTCAGCCTCTAATTGCTGGAGTGTGGAACTATTATATCTAACATAGATCTAGGTTAGGATAAAAACAATAATCATGGAGATACTTACATAATAAAACTATTTTAAAAGAACCACATATGAAAAATAAGACTGTTTTTTTAATGATCTATAGACTGCCAATGATGTAGTCAGCTTAGACATCCAGGCAATGGGAGAGACTATAAATTCAGAATAGGTCCATAACCAAGAATAATCAGTATGTGCCTTAGATTTATAAAAAGATAACACTTTCAAAACAAAACACTCATGGCTAGTTACATGGTCATCTATTCAAGGTTTCAAATGTATTGAAACTTAGCAAACCTCAAAGGAGAAAGTCTTAGTTGCTAGTAACACCCCTCTTCTATCTTCTAGTGACCAAGAAATGCACAGTAACCCGTCCTCTGCCTTGGCACTCCATGAAACCAGGCACGACCTCTCTAGCTAAGTGATGAGGTGCTAATCTAGAAGTAATCATTGAGGTTGAGGAGATTCTCAAAACCTTTTTGTATATCGTGTATTTTGGTAATTTTCTTTTTTTTAATATTTATTTTTATTTATTTATTTATTTATTTATTTTTTGGTAATTTTCATCTCTGTATCTTTCTCTCCCTGTCTCCCCTAAACTCCCTCTCTCCCCTATCCCCCACCCCCATCTCTCTCTCTCTCTCTCTCTCTCTCTCTCTCTCTCTCTCTCTCTCTCTCTCTCTCCACACACACACACACACACACACACACACACACACACACACACACACGGTTCAGTTCACTCCTCTTTGACTGACTCCATTGCTTCACTATGAACACTACTGCAGTAAACATAGATGTGCAACCATCTCTGTAGCACGTTAACCTATAACCTTTGGTATATGCCCAGAAAGAGAATACCTGGACCATATGGGAATTCTATCTTTAAGTTTGTTTGTTTTGTTTTGTGGAACCAGCACACTGATTTCTATAATGCCTAGACTAGTTTACACTCCCTTAGGTAAGGGTTCTCTTTTTTCCAAAATCCTCATATCGTTTGTTTTTGTTTGTTTTCTTAATGATGGGCATTGTGACTAGGTAAGATACAATCTCAATGTGGTTTTCATTTGCATTTCCCTGGTGGCTAAGAGTGTTGCCCATTATTCGTCTATTTATGGGTCACTGGTACTTCAATCCTTTGAGAATAGTCTGTTCACTAATTAGCATATTTATCCACTGATTAGGCTGTCTGAGCTTGGTTTTTTATTTGTTTTTTAGACAGGATCTCACTATGTAACTTTGGCTGGCCTAGAACTGACTATGCAGACCAGGCTGGCCTGGAAGTCAGAGATCCTCCTGCCTCTGCTTTCTGAGTGTTGGGATTAAAGATGTGTGACAGACACCATGCCTGCTTGAATCTTTATACACTCTAGATAGTAATTCACAGCTAGTAGAGTCTTCTCCCTCCCACTGGTTCTCTCTTTACCCTGCTGCTTAGCTCCTTTCCTGTGCAGAAGCTTTTAAAATCGGTGAAATCCTATTTGTTGACTCTTGCTATTATTTCATGATCTATTGGAGTCCTTTTCAGAAAGGTCCTGCTTATGTCTGTACTTTTAAGAGGTTTCCCTGTCTTTTTCCCTGTCTTTGCTTGGAGTATTAAATTAAAGGTTTTTATTCATTTTGAACTTTTGTTTGGGGTAAAAGATGAGGATCAGCCAGGCTCAGTGGTTTAGGCCTGTAATCCCAGCACTCGGAAGGCTGAGGCAGTCAGATCTCTGTGAGTTTAGAGAGAGAGAATCTAGTTTCATTATTCTACATATTTATATTCATGTTTCCCTGTACTATGTTGAAGATGCTGTCTCTTTCTCCAATGTATGTAGTACTTGGCATCTTTGCCCAAAATTCAACTGGCTATAAAAGTGTTTATTTCTGGGTTCTCTACTGTCTTTCCCCGACACATGCATTTTTGTGGCAGTACCAGCTGGTTTTATTACCATAGTACTAGCTCCAGCACTATTACTTTGCAATCAGAATTACTTTCACTATCAAGGGCTTTTTGTGCTACTGTATTCACATATTCACATTAGGGCTGTTTTGCATGTTCACATTGGGACTGTGTCTTCCTTTTTCTTTTCTTTTCCTTTCCTTTTTTCCCCCCTGAAGACATAGAAGAATCCCCAGAAGCTCACGGGCCAGGTTACCTATGCCCCATACAAAATTCAAAACTCATTATTACCTGCTCACAGGGCTTTACTACACAGTGCAAGGCACTATAACCACATAAAGAGAAATATGGTATCTATATAGGCCACCAAAACCTCTAAATAGGGCACCGATCCATAATGAGAACTATGGTCTCTATGCAGGATATTATGGACTCAGTAAATTTCCAGTATGAGCTTTCAACAGGTGGAAACAGATCTCTCTATTCATAAGCATTACAACTTCATATAAGACCTTATGAGCTCTATATAGGTCACTGTGAGCTCTAAACAGGGAAGCATAAGATGTGCCCAGAACACTGTAATCTATACACAGACATCATGAATTTAGCCAGGCGTGGTGGCACATGCCTTTAATCCCAGCACTCGGGAGATAGAAGCAGGCAGATCACTGTGAGTTCCAGGCCAGCCTAGTCTACAAAGTGAGTCCAGAACAGCCAAGGCTACACAGAGAAACGCTGTCTTGAAAAACCAAACAAAACACTCAAAACAAAGACATCATGCACTTGACCTCTCTAAAGTGCCCTATGAGATTAACACACATGCAACAGGAGACCTCTGCCAGCACTGTGTGCTGCATATAAGTGCACTATGAGATAGACAGGAGACTGTGACATCTACAAAGAGCATTATAAGCTTGCAAAGGGTGTGTGAGGATCTATACTACTTCAGTATGAGCTCTGAATCACGTGCACTGTGAACTCTATTCAGGGTGCTATGAGCTCTGTACTAGGCACTGAGAGCTCTGTATAGATCACAGGGGTCCATACAGGATACATGAGCTTACAGATATCACATGTCCTTTAACCAAGAGCACCTTGAGCTATGTAGAGGTGCACTATGAGCTTTGTAAAGGACATTATAAGTTATACAGAGACACTATAAATGGCTACAAAACACACACACACACACACACACACACACACACACACACACGAGAGGTGAGCATGTGTGTGCACTATAAAGATGTGTACTTAGGATTAGAATATTTAAACATATGCACTATGAGCTCTGCTCATGTGTGATACAAGCTCAGTGGAGATACACTGATCCTAGACAGGTTACTATCATGGCACTGAGCTCTGTATAAGTTCACTATGAGAGCCGGGTGGTGGTGGTGCATGCCTTTGATCCCAGCACTTGGGAGGCAGAGGCAGGTAGATCACTGAGTTTGAGGCCACCCTGGTCTACAAAGCAAGTCCAGGACAATCAAGGCTACACAGAGAAACCCTGTCTCGAAAAAAAAAAAAAAAAGTTCGTTATGAGAAATACACAAGGCACTTTGAGGCCTGCACAAGGCTGGCTTAGCTCCATACAGAGGATTATGACACCTATAATGGGCTTTAAGGGATGCAAAAAGAATACTATAAATTCTTTATGCACAAGATATGGTCTGAGACAGGCGGTGGTGGTGCATCTCTTGGGAGGCAGATGCAGGCAGATCTCTAAATTTAAGGTCAGCTTAATCTACAAAGTGAATTCCAAGACAGCCAGATCTACACAGAGAAACCCTGGTCTTAGCCCCCCTCAACTCCTCCATCATAAAAAGATGAGGTCTGAACTGGGAGCTCTATACAAGTAGACTTTGAGTTCTACAGAGAATTCCAGGAGCTCTCCATATGGCCTATGACCTCCAAATATGGTAGTATGGACCCTAACAAAAGTGTATTCTGAACACTTGCAGCAGTTGTAATGAGCTGAAGCACACGATATACTCAGTAGAGATGCACTACGGGCTCTGCGTGGCACCATGCACTTTATACAGGGCCCTCTAAGCTCCATCAAGGAAATTGTGACATCTAAACAGGTTTCCAATAAGCTCCACTGTCTTACGGTGACTGTTGTAAAAAACCACCATGACTGAAACACCTTGTAGGGGGAAGGGTTTATCTGACTTATATTCCCACATCATAGTCTATCCTTAGAAGGAAGTCAGGACAGGAAATCAAAAGGGCAGGAACTTGGAGGCACAGGAGCTGATACAAAGGCCATGGAGAGGTGCTGCTTACTAGCTTTCTCCCCATGGCTGACTCTGCCTGGTTACTTACCAAGAACCACCAGCTCAGGAGTAACATCACCCACAATAATCACTAAGTAAGAAAATGCAGCCAGGCCTTTAATTCTAGCATTCAGGGAGGCAGAGGTAGGTGGATTGCTGTGAGTTTGAGGCCAGCCTGGTCTACAGAGCAAGCCCAGGACAGCCAAGGCTACACACTGTCTGGAGGTAGGGGACAGAAAAGAAGAAAAAGAAAATGCCCCATATACAGATGCAATATGAGAATACAGGACACCATAAACTTCAAACAGAGCATTATGGGCTATGTGAAGGCACTGTGAGCTGAGGACAAAAATATGCTCAATACAGAGCAACAGAATTAAATGCTTGGTATTATGACATTATAAAATACACATTGTATTAGGATTTCTTTGCAGATAACTGTGGGACCTTGCTGTTAAGGTTCAAGTATGGCATTACCAGATAGCCCCTGAGCTCAGCTCAAAAACAGACTTCCTTTATCAACAGGGCTCCCTCTTCTCTGCCTGATCTGGGGAGTCCAAATCCCCATATCTTCTACCTGAGGAATGTCTTGTACTCCTTAGGGAAAAAACAGTTTCAACTGTTTCTCCCAGTAGAATCTATTCAGCAAGCACCTGGGGGTTCCTGGAAACACCACATCCTATGCTAATGAGACCTTTAACTATACCTGGAGTTTTTTCCCCATCCATAGGATAATTAAATACTGTGTTCCCCTTCTTACTACAGTACTATACCACCACATGTAAATGAAGTATCCCTAGCACCCTTAGCTCCAGCGAATCAAAAACTTTCAGCCCCTGAAACCCCTCCCATTGTCCAAGGTTTATATAAAGTCCCTGTTTCATGAAATAAAGCCTCACTCACTCACGCCATTCCTCCACTATGACTGCCTGAGACGCATCATTTATTCTGGGGAAGGACTGATGCCCCTCCTCCCTGAAGAATATGCCACTGGACCCTCGAGGCGTGGCTGCCATCCAGGCAGCCATAGGTGCTCCAGTCACTGTTGAAGAGAAGGCAAGCCGCTGACTGCCGGACCTGCATTCTGGCTGTGAACAGACATGGCACTGGCATCACCTACATCCTCTGCCATTAGCAGAGCAGCTTAACCAAAGAGTTGTAATACTGTCACTGGCCTTGGAATGCCCAAGTGTCCACTGGTGCTGGCAATCTCATTTTAAAAAGCTAACAAGTCATGAGCTATCATGTAGTTGCTGGGAATTGAACTCAGGACCTTTGGAAGAATAGCCAGTGCTCTTAACCTCTGAGCCAGCTCTGGTGCCCTCTTCTGGCCTGCTGGATCATACACAGACAGAACACTGAATAATAAATAAAACCTTGGGGAGAAAAAAGAGCTAACTAGAACACCCTGTGAGACTGGGAGGCTTGTCCACGGGCCACACTCTGAGCGCTCTAGCTACTCCTAAAAGAAGAGGAACCTTAGATTCCCAGGTCCTTCTGTTCCCCCTCCTGGACTGGCTGAAGAGAGGTGCATACACTTCTGGTGCAGCGATGACATCAGTAATATTCATTATGGGATGTACACAGAATGTTATGAGGCATTTACAGTAAAATCTGAGCTCATTACAGGTCAATATGAGATTTATTTGACACTGTTATGTATATTCAGGACATGACAGCACTAAACATGGTACCCTGATTTTTGTAAAGTAGATGGTTGATTTACAAGTGGAGGGAAATCCTTGTGCGGGTAAAATGAGCTATGCAATGTGCAGGATGAGATACTGAAGGCTCTGTGGTTTACGAGCACTTCCTGCTCTTCCATCCTACAACCATCAGCTCACACACTCCAGGGACCTAACACCCTCTTCTGGACTCCAGAGGCCACACATATATGGCCTATACTCACACGGACACACACATGCATCTTTTAGAGATAGTCATGAAACTACAACGTGTAGCCACCACATACATGAATCTCAAAATGGGGCACTAAGAGAAAAAGACATCTTCCACAACTTTACTTGTCTGTGCCACTGCTACCTGTTTTCTTTTTACAGCCTTTCCACACACCTCAAACACCGGATTCCCTTGATCTCTTTGCCACAAAGTTATACCATGGATAGGACACGGAATCACCTGGGACTGAGCTGACCTGTTTCAACACTGCCCATCAAATAAGGAAACACAATACCTGTAACATCTTATGCTCTTTCTGAAGGTCTTCTATTCTGCTTTGTTGCTGGCAAACCCTGTTTAGGGACTGGTCTTCCAATTCACCAATTTTGGATTTGACGCTGTCCATGATCTGCTCCAGGTCATTGGCGCGCTGCTCCTGGTGTGCTGCTCGGCTCTGTTCTAGCTGAAGTTCACTTCTAATTAACAGACACAATTCCTTCCCTCAGTGTTAGAATAAATCAGATCGGACATGCCATATGACAGCTTACTTTCCAAACGTCTTCACATTCTTAATATTTCTTATTGTGTTTTGGTGCTGAGAATCAAAATTTAGTATAATTAGCACTGAACTGCACCTGTATAAGAGGTCTGCAGCCACGCCCCCTGGCACACCCAATGTCATCTACCTTACTAAGAGAGAGTAATAGAAAAATAGAGGGTGTCATTACACATCAGTGCTAACTGCTACCTAAAGTCATCTGTCTACTTAATTTCTGCCCATTTATCTGTAAAAATATCTTTACATTTTACACTTAAGAAAAATACATTTCAGCTGGATGTAGGTGGCACACACCTTTAATCCCAGCACTTAGGAGGCAGAGGCAGGTGGATCTCTGAGTTCCAAGAAAGCCGGTCTACAAAGTGAGTTCCAGGACAGCAAGGGCTACACCGAGAAACCCTGTCTCAAAAACCAAAAACAAAACAAACACATTTCAAGGGGCTGGGGAGATGGTTCAGTGGTTAAGAGCACTGGCCGCTCTGCCAGAGGACCCAGATTCAGTTCCCACACAGCAGTCCACAATCATTCATAAATCTAGCTCCATGGGATCTGATACCCTTTTCTGAATTCTGTGGGTGCAGGCACCCACACAGCACACTTAGAAACATGTTAAGAGAAACACTCATATGCATAAGAAGTAAAAACAATTCTAAAGCCAGGAATAATGGAGCACGCCTTTAATCCCAGCACTCAGTGAGCAGAGGCAGGCAGATTGGATCCCTGTGAGTTCAAGGCCAGCCTGGTCTACAGAGTGAGTCCAGGACAGCCAAGGCTACACAGAGAGACTCTGTCTCTAAAAAACAAACAAACAAAAATCTGGAAAAATAAGTACAATGAACTTTCAGAACTGTCTTCAGGGAGCTGTGCTTAGAATGAACGCAAACAATGACGGGCACCCGCTTCCTTACTTCAGCTGCAGATTCTTCTCGATGAGCTCCTGTATCATGCTCTGCTGACGGGCTGTTTCCTCCATCAACATTTTCAAATTCTGCCTCATCCTTTGTGATGACTGCTTGTCAAAAACGATGAGATCTACATTGTAAAAAATTATACATATATATATATATATATATATATAAAATAGATGACAAAAACAAGGGAAAGGTAAAACCACTTTAAGACTTTAAAAGCTTTTTAAAGAAGAATTAAGCTTCGTATGCAACATAGCCAATGGATCTGGTTACCTTTGAGGTCGGCTCTTTTGACTAGACACAAAGGTTTGAAGCCATGCGTCATCAGCAGCACACTTATGCTCTCCCATTCTGCTTCCTCCTGCTACAATCACAGTAGAGAAACAAGAACAACTTTAAGATGTGAAGAAAAACCTTCTTTGAGATTTCCTATGTCTTCAGAAAAGAACCTTTTCCCAAAAGACTTTTGCTGTTTAGAGTACATGTTTGTTTGTTTGTCTGCATGCAGGTACGAACACACTAAGTTCAGGTGCCTGCAAAGACCGGCAGAGACTGTCAGCCCCTGGCGTTTGAGGTGGTTGTGGCTGCTGGGAACTGAACTAGGCTGTGGAAGACCAGAAATACTCTTTTCTTCCAGACAGAGTCTCACTTTGTAACCCTGGCCGGACTCAAACTGGAACGGTAGACTGGGTCAGAGATATGGCTGCCTCTACTTCCCAAGTGCTGGGATGAAAGATGTGCACGCCATGCCTGGTTTTAATGTTTTATGTATTAAATTAAAACTGATTTATTGTTTTTATTAAAATCAGCAATAGAAGTATGCAAACGAGTATAAATTGTTGCATTACACAAAATATTCACATGTAGGCCTTAATGGGCAAATTAAACAAAAAACAACTTGTAATTTCAGTGAACCAGAGAAGTCTAACTGAATAAGGTCAGGCCATACACAGAGGACACAACCAAAAACTAGAAGTAGTCACTCTGAAACAAGTACCCCTTTAACAATGATGAATAAAGAAAATCAAGGGCCGTATGAGGGCTAGACTAGGGATATGGCAGCCTCCAAAAGGGCAGGCTCTTGGCAGGTGGCTCAGAGGCAGCTTTTATGACCTTCCACAGTTATGTTAAAGAAACAGAAAGGCAGGCTGAAAGGCTGACTTGTCCAGGCTGCTCTTTAATGTGAACCTACTTGAGCTTGCTCAGCTATTCCAGAAGTGACAAGGAAATACGGGAGCAGCTTCGGCAGCTGTGCAACACTGGCGCGCCCTGACAAAACTCAAGACAGTGCTGTCCCAGCACCAAAGGCGTTTGAAGCTGCGGGCAAAGCTTACAAGCTGCTCCTGCATCAGCAACAGAAGGGAGCCCTGGATGTAAATCAGGCGGGAGAAACACATTGTCAGGGGCAGGGATTGAAGGGAGGAAGGCCTACACATGTAGAGGATGATCCGGAACTGTTCAAACCATGAAACTTTGCTGAGCTGGACCTTAAAAATAAGAGAGAGAGAGGGAGAGAGAGAAGCAAGACATGCATGAAGGAAATGACAAAGTGGAGACTGAAGCTCAAGAAAAAGTCAAATGCGAAGAGTCAAGATGGTCAAGTAGACAGCTAATGAAATCTACAAGCAAACACCAAAGGAAAGAAACCAAATTAGACCTTCCCAAGGCCACTGAAAGTGACACTGGGTGAGCATGAGTGGCAGCTGGGTCACAGGCACAGAACAGTCCCCTGCTGTGCCCTTCCTGCTTCAGAGGACTCACTTTTTCCTCCCATTTCCACCAACATAGAAGAACACTGGCTTTTAAAGTCCATTTTGTTTTCACTACAATTTAATATCAGAGTAATCCTTTACTGCATTGATGGGAGTGGGGGCTCAGCTGAAGCCCAGGACCCGCGTCAGCTCACGGCTGCCCCTGACTTCAACTCCAGGGGGATGTGACGCCTCCGGCCTCCACAGGGACCATATACACACCTCCTGCTCCACATAATCAGAAACGATAAAAATAACCCTTAAGTATAATAGATAATGAAAATAGCTGGAAATAGGTTTTCCAAAGTGTGTACTGGTAACACTAGTTGATTAAAAAGTTCAAACTACTATTAAATAAGAAGGGAAATGCTGTCTGATATTATTGAGAAGGCTCAGCCGGGTGTAGTGGCCCACGCCTTTAATCCCAGCACTCAGGAGGCAGAGGCAGGCGGATCTCTGTAAGTCTGAGGCCAGCCTGGTCTACAAAGTGACTCCAGGACAGCCAGGGTTACACAGAGAAACCCTCTCTCGGGGCAAAAAAACAAAAAAACAAAAAAACCAACAAAGACAAAAACAATAATTGAGAAGGTAATAAAGTAATAAAGACATTTGACAATTTGTATTCCTGAATTCTTCAGCTATCTAACCAATCTTTTAAAAAATGATTTATTCTTAGTTACATGTACTTGTGTATGTGTCTGGGGATGTGATGGAGCGGGGATAGTATGTTCAAGTGATGCAGGTGCCTGCAGAGGCCAGAAGAGGGAGCTGAAGTTACAAGTAGTTGGAAGCTGCATGATGTGGTGCTGGGAGGCGAACTCAGGCACTACAAGAGCACTAAATCCTCTTAACCACTGAGCCATCTCCCCAGTTCCCACCAAGTTTCCTAAAGTCAGAATTTTCAGGCCAGCAAGAAGTTCCGTGGGTAAAGATGGTTGTCACCAAGCCTGACAATCCAAGTTTAGTCCCAAGATCCAGCGGTGGAAGAAGGGAACCGATTGCTTCAAGGTTTCCTCTGACCTCCACATGCAGCCCATGTACAAAAATAAATAAATAAATGTAAAAAAACCAAGTCAGGACTTTCATATTTGTACACCTAGCACTCTTTTGGTGTGTACTCTGAGAAAGAGTGACCTAAAATATTTTAAGTTTACCTGTTTTTCAATCATGAGTCTGTTTGATAACTGGCTGGAATCCTGGGCTTTAGGGGCTGTTAGAGACATCAGTTCTTTTGTAGAATCCAAAGTAGAGATCGGTGATAAAAAAATTTGAGTTCCCTAAATGAAAGAAGAAAAATTGCAATAGAAGTTACAAGAGGTCTGAGGCTCTAGCTCAGCTGGTATAATGTTTGTCTATCACACTTACAGTGCTGGGTTTATGCTCCAAATCTGCATCAAACTAGTGTAGTGGTGCATGCCTATAGTCCAAGGACTCAGGAGGTGGAGGCAGGAGGATCAGAACTGCAAAGTCATCTTAGCTACAAAGCTAAAGGAAATTGTATGTAGGGCGCACACTCTTAGACAAACCCACACTATGTTCTCAAGTGTGTCTTACTCTTTTCCTCAGTGCCCCTTTCCTTCTGACTCCTCATATTTACAATCTATATATAACATGGACGTGGAGCCACACCTTTAATCCCAGCACTTAGGAGGCAGAGGCAGGTGGATCTCTGAGTTCAAGGCCAGCCTGGACAATCGACAGGTCAGCCAGAGCTGTTACACAGAGAGATTCCATCTCAGAAAACAAAAAAGAATCCACTAGTCATACAAGGAAATTTTACAGGGAAAATTAGGCTACTCTTATGTAAATATTTTTACTTATTTGAATAAATTCTATCTTATTCTGTTCTCTGTAATACAATATTCTAGGTTTTTCACATAAAGAATGAGAGAAAAAGAATACACACACAAGGCAGGCATAGTGGCGCATGCTTTTAATCCCAGCACTTGGGAGGCAGAGGCAGGCAGATCTCTGAGTTTGAAGCCAGCCTGGTCTACAAAGTGAGTCCAGAGAGAAACCTTGTCTCAAAACACCAAAAAAATCAAAAAAACAAAACCAAAAACAAATTTAATTTGTTATTCACTTCACATCCCAGTTGTAGCCCCTCCCTCTTCTCCTCCCAGTCCCCTCCCTCTTCCCTGTACCCACCATGCCCTACCCCTCAGAAGAAAGAGAGCCCCCACCCACCCATCCCAGTAGGTCAACTCAAATCAGGACTGAGCAAATTCTCTACCGAGGTGGCAGCACACACCTTTAATCTCAGTACCCAAGAAAGAGTGGCAGAGGTATGTGGATCTCTGAGTTGGAGGCCAGCCTGGTCTACAGAATGAGTTCCAGGGCAACTAAAGATAGACTTACTGAGTAGATAGATTGCCACAAGCCAAAATAAGATACTCTGAGCTTTAACAATGATGACCACTATAATCAACTAAAACTCAGCAAATATTTATGCATCCATCATAACATATTTTTTTAAATGAAAGAACAACAAATGTCTTCAGAAGATCAAGAACCAGGGCTGAGAATATAGCTCAAAGCTACAGTGCCTGGCCCAGAATGTGATAGATTCTGGGTGTGATCCCTAATATTGCAAAAATAACTGGTACAAAATAAGTCAACTCATTATTGTGAAAATTAGTAAATAAATAAAATCAAGATCTATCCTGACTTTCCCATATGAAGTATACAGATGCATGCACATAAACCCAGCATACAAGGTAGAAGCAGAAAGATCAGATGTTCAAGGTCAGCCTCAGCTATGCAGTGAGTTCAAGGCCAGCAGGGACTACCAGAGATCCTGTCTGGAAAAAAAAAAATGTTGGCCAGGCAATGGTGGTATATGCCTTTAATCCCAGCACTTAGGAGGCAGAGGCAGGTGGATTTCTGTGAGTTCAAGTCCAGCCTGGTCTATAGAGCAAGTTCTAGGACAGCCAAGGCTACACAAAGTAACTCTGTCTCGAAACAGCAACAAAAAGTATTCTCATGATAGGCCTTCATTATAAGCACCCTTTAATTTTCCTTTAGTTAGCAAGAAACCATTTCACCTTTTTTTCAAGACAGGGTTTCTCTGTGTAGCCTTGGCTGTCCTTGAAGTCACAGAGATCCGCCTGTCTCTGCCTCCCAAGTGCTGAGATTAAAGGCGAACGCCAATGCCCTCTGACAGCTGTCAAACTCTTCTTTGTCCCTAGCTGCCTTGAATGTTCCTAATCAATCGGCTCCTTTGATGACCACCTGAACTATCGCCAGGGCAGTCAAGCTATTCTGAGTTCTCCGTAATCACTCTGAAGACCTAGCCCAGTTGCAAAGACCATGACAACACTGTAGCCACAAATGCTGCCAAAGCTTCACCCCCGCCTCTGGAGGCCCTTCTGAAACCACAGCCGCTTCAGCAGCTATTTGAGACTGCACTCCAGGTGAGAGGAGCTTGCCAACTCTTGATGGTTCTCCTCACCTGCCACTATTCTCTCAGAAAGGGAGGAGGAGCACCTCCGCAGACACCAGAAGAAGCTGTGGCTGCTGAAACATGGGTCATGGATGGTTCCCAATATGCATAGGTAAAGCTGTGATCAGTGGAACTAGAAATCGGGCAGCTGTGAGTATAATTGCTTCTTTAGTTTCTTGTCCAGTTGCTGTGATAAAATACCTGGGCAAAGGCAACTTAAGCTACTGACAAGATGGCTCAGTGAGTTAAGGCACTGGAGGCCAAGCCTGACAACTGACTCTGTGATCCCAGTACACAGAAAGCATAAACGAACCAACCTGACCAACCAAGTTGTCCTTGGATCTCCACATGTGCCGTAGCACAAGCATGTTGGCACACACATACATGAAACAAGCCAGTGCATTTTATCATTTTTAAATTTTTTGTTCCGTGCTTTTTGAGACAGAGTCTCACAGAGCCTGCCTTTGCCTCCTGAGTCCTGTAATTAAAGGTGTGTAACACCTGTGATGTGCTTTTAAAAGCAATTTATAGATAGTTGTGATGGTGCACACCTTTTTTGTTTGTTTTGTTTTTTGAGATAGGGTTTCTCTGTGTAGCCCTTGCTGTCCTGGACTCTATTTGTAGACCAGGCTGGCCTCGAACTCAAAGAGATCTGCCTGTCTCTGTCTCCCCGAGTGCTAAGATTTCAGGTGTGTGCCACCATGCCCAGCTGATGGTGCACACCTTTAATCCCAACATTTGGGAGGCTAAGGCAGACAGATCATTGTGAGTATGAGGCTAGCCTGGTCTACTTAGCAAGTTCCAGGCCAGCTAAGGATACAGAGTGAGACCCTTTCTCAAAAAAAAAAAAAAAAAAAAAACAGCTAACTTAACAGAGAGAGAGGGGTTATTTTAACCCACAGTTCAAGGTGTCATCCATTACAGCAGGAAGTCAAAAGGAGCTGGTCCCTTGGAAGCCATGATCAGAAAATAGGAATGAACGCAGACATGGTACTCAGCTCCCTTCTCCACCTGCACTATGCAGTATTCTAGCAGGGAGTGGCCACCCAGCTGTTGGTCATCCTGCCTCATTTAACATAATTAAAACAATCCAAAAACAAAAACAACAAAACAAAACAAAACAAAAACAATCCCCACAGGCATGCCCAGAAGCCAGGCTCCAGGTGATTCTGGAGTCGGCCAAGTTAACAACCCTAGCCATCAAAATTGGTAAAATTACAGCCTATACGCAAATAAGCCAGGCCTCTCTTCTAGCTACATAAACAGGGCATTTGTCACCATTCCCAGGTTAGTAAGGAGGCCTCTCCTCTGTGGGCTAACACTGCCCCTAGCCCATGTGGCAATATTAGGCTCAATAAAGTCTTCTCTCGGATGATCTCTTGCTTGCTTGTAGATTAAAAACTGGTTGCACAAAGATGAGACAAAATCCCCAAACTTCTTTCTTTTTTTAAAAAAGATTTACTTAATACATATATATGAGCTCTGTCTGCATGTACCCCTGCATGTCAGAAGAGGGCAGCAGATCACACTATAGATGGTTGTGAGCCACCATGTGGTTGCCAGGAATTGAACTCAAGACCTCTGGAAGAACAGACTCTTAACCCCTAAGCCATCTCTCCAGACCCTTCTTTATTTTTTAAAGATTTACTTATTTATTTTATGTATATATGAGAGCTCTATCTGCATCTATACCTGTGTGCCAGAAGAGAGCACCAGCTCTCATTAGAGACAGTTACGAGGCACCATGTGGGTGCTGGGAATTGAGCTCAGGACCTCTGAAAGAGCAGGCAGCAGAAGCACTCTTAACCTCTGAGCCCTCTCTCCAGAAAAATCCTCAAACTTCTAGCCCTGGTGGAGACAGCCACAAGTTTTCTGAAAGCCACCAAGAGGGAAGACAACAGGAGTATCAGGTAGCCAAAAGGAAAAAAAAATATGTAACTTATCATCTAGCACAATATGTATATATTTTGTTTATGATTTCTCCTAAATTGAAAAAAAAAAAAGCTCTAGTCATCCATTACCCTGGACATACCTCTGTCATAGTGATTCCTCCTGCCGTTCCCACCTGGTCATTCAAGTTGATCTCAATAAAAGGATCACCCAATGAGTCTCATGTCCGAAACTGGATCTTGAGCTAGGTTTCAAAAAGATACACACCATAGCCTTGAAATGTTCAGCTGCCACTAAACATGTTCTTGATTTAGTCACAGTAACAAGAATGGTCCAAGCTGGGCGTGGTGGCGCACGCCTTTAATCCAGCACTCCGGGAGGCAGAGGCAGGCAGATTGCTTGAGTTTGAGGCCAGCCTGGTCTACAAAGTGAGTCCAGAACAGCCAAGGGTACACAGAGAAACCCTGTAGGGGGTGGGTGGAAGAATGGTCCAAACTTCATCATCAAATGCCTCCTCCTCCTCCTTTTCCCTTATCCTTCCTCCCCCTGCCCTATTGAAACATGCCCTAGATATCCAAAGCTATCATTCTGATATGTGGCTTCAAGGGAAGTTATCCTTGCTTGCAAGTGTATTTTACACAATTAAAAACATCTGTAGAACTCATTTAAACCTGTGATCAAGCTCCAACCGCTGCAAACCACCAGAGTAATTCTGAGTTCTGTAACTGTTCTTAAAAGAGCCATAGTGAAAATCTGTAAGCTTTCTTAAGAGCATAGTTCAAAGTACTACAACAAATTAACACAAAGCCTTCAAAGCATTATTTACTAATGCAATTGTGCCAATCACTTACAGTAGTCTTTGCCCCATTCAGACTATTAACAGGACATAGGTTTGGAACCTTGGAAGTCACAGGAAGACAACAAACTCATCCTGGAACGAAGGCAGATACTTTACGGAGTGTCATTGACCCATAAGACTGCTCGAGTTGGGGGGTAGAGAATAGAAGTTGTTTAGTACATGGCAAACAGAGCCAAGTGTTAAAAAGGGAAAACATGCTCATAATCCCCAGCTTTGGGGTCTCAGAACGGAGGATCATGAGTTCCAGACAGCCCAGGCTACACAATAAGACCCTATCTCAAGAAGAGAAAGGAGAAGCCAGACATAGTGGCCCAGACACCTTTAATCTTAGCACTCAGCTGATTGTAGTGGCGCAAACCTTTTATCTCAGCACTTGGGAGGCAGAAGCAGGTGGGTCGATGTAAGTTCGAGGCCAGCCTGGTCTACAAAGCAAGCCTAAAACTGCCAAGGTTACACAGAGAAACACTGTCTTGAAAAAAAAAATCTTAGCACTCAGGAGGCACTCAGTTCAAGGCCAGCCTGGTATACACAGTGAGCTTCAGGACAAAGAAAGAGCGAGAGCAGTCAGTCTGTGTTTTTGGATTGGGAAGATTAGGCCATTGATATTTAAAGTTATTATCGAAATGTACATGTTAATTGTGATAAGCAAGTTACTGACTTGTTATGTGTACTCTCACTGGTAATTTGTGTTTTAATAAAAATGGTTTGAGAGACAGAGAGAGAGAGAGAGAAAAGAAAAAGAAAGAAAAAAGAAAAAAGAGAAAAGGAGGCGTAGATAAATAGCTCAGTAGCTGAGAGCATGTACCCTTTTGTGAGGACCAAAGTTCAATTCCCTGGAGCCACACCAGGTGGCTCACAACCACCTGTCACTCCAGTTCCAGGAGATCCAACTCCCCCACGGGCACCTGCACGCATGGATACACATATAATTTAAAATGATGAAAATGTCTAGCGGGGAATGGTGGTGGTGCAGGCCTTTAGTCCTAGCATCCAGGAGGCAAATCCTGGTGGTTTCTGTGAGTTCAAGGCCAAACTGGTCTACACAAGACAATCAGGGCTACATGGTGAGACTCTGTCTCAAGAAAAAAAGAAAAGGGGGGAAGAGAAAAAGAAAACAGAACAGAAAGGGATAGGAGAAAGAGAAGAGAGAAAAAGAATGAAGATAAAGGAATAATAAAAATGAGAAAAAGAAAGCCGGGCGTGGTGGTGCAGAAGGTGGCAGATCTGTGAGTTCGAGGCCAGCCTGGTCTACAAAGTGAGTCCAGGACAGGCAAGTCTACACAGAGAAATCATGTCTCAAAAAACCAAAGCGGGGGGGGGGGGGGGGAACGGGGGACGGGATGGGGAGAAAAAGAAAAACTGGAGGTATTTGGAGGTGTTTGTTTTGAGACAGCCCTGAGACTATTCAGCCCTGGCTGACCTGGAACTCACTAGGCAGCCCAGGCTGGTTTTGACCTCAGCAAGCACAAGCCATCAAGGGGGGAAAGTGTGTATTTTGCCACAGTTCATGTTTCCCAACAGTTCATTAAATTGCTCTATAAGCATCTAGAGATCTGCTAAATACAACATATATTAAAAATTTCTAGCTTGGGAGTGGTGGTGGTGATGCATGCCTTTAATCCCATAGGAGGCAGAGGCAGGTGATCTGTGAGTTCGAGGCCAGCCTGGCCTAGAGAGTTAGTTCCAGGACAGCCAAGGGGGGGGGGGGGGGGACTGCCAGCAAGCAGCACCAAGTCTCATAAAACTCCTTTCCCAAGTGAAGTCGGGGGAGCATGTCTATTTCATAATAGAATAAAAACAAAAACAAAACTCCATGCAACGCAAAAAGGTTGAAAGCAAAGCTTGCAGCGCTATCTGATACGACTACAAATTAAGTGGCAGGCTAGACAAACAGCTCAGGGGGGTAAAGACACTAACCGCAAGAAAGCTTGGCATGCGATCCTCAGAACCCACGGAAAGGGAGTCGTTTGTAATCCCAGAGCTCCCACAGGGTGACAAAGGAACAGCTGGGGCAACTCTCCCCGCTAGGCCCGGGTAGGACGCAGAAAAACAAAAGACCTTGTCTCAAACAGGTGGAAGACCTACACCTGGGATCTTTTTCTACGCCCGCATTGTTACTCCAAATCGCTATCACCTGGCAGGACGGCTCAGCCCCCCAAACCCAGCCGGTGCCACCTACGATTCTAAAGCCCACTTCCTGCCTCCTCTACTTGGTCGCTCTCCTTAATCGATCACTCGGGTGGGAGCCGAGGCTCGGAGGCTGCGTGGGAGGGAAGCAGGATGCACAAAGCGTCAGGCGGGCTCCCGCTGCGTGCTCCAAGCCCCGACACCTGCACGCGCGATTCCCAGCTAGCACGCAGCAGCCGGGGCGACTCCGCCCTGGTGGTGGTGGGGGTCCTGGCTGATCAGTAGGACGCTCGGGACTCAAGAGAGGTCACCTTTGGGCGTGCACCTGATAGAGGACCCCCACGACGCCCTCAGCGACCCCCAAGTGTCACTCACCTTGGCCACCTCCTGCAGCCCGCAGCGTGCCCGCCCCACCGCCTCGGCTCCGCCTCCGCGACCGTTAAGCGCAAGCCAGGCTGACCAATCGAGCCAAAGCAGTCGATGGATCTCCCAGCGAGGGCGGGAGGCCACTTGGAGCGCCTGGGAGGCGGGGCCCACTCCGCGCTCTATTATTGGCTCTGCGTATGGGGGCGGGGCGGGGCGGGGCAGGGCTTCCCACCCACACGGGCTTGCTGTAGCTAGTCTGTAGTAGGCATTCTAGACGTTTTGTCACCAATGTGGAGTCTCTGATCCGTGAGAAGCTAGAAATACACATTTGCGGTCGGAAGTGAAAGTGAGGCCGGGCCTGTCTCGCCATCACTGGATGCTTGGCATTCACTACAGCTTTCTCTCACGCCAAGACTGCAAGCCTTTACTGGGAGCTGTCTGCACACTCTCGACTCCAGACGTCGCTAAAGTGCCAGTTATAGGCTGGCATTTTGGGGGACCCCAATAAGCATTTCTTGATAACGTTTCACCTTCTCCTTGTACATTTTCAAATGTCTATGAAGTACTTAAATACCTGACTGACGATGCTCAGTCTAGTGAGGGAGGTAGGCGCCTGCTAGACACTGATAAGCCAGGTTAGGGAAAGGGTTTGCAGCTACAGAGATAAAGGAAGATTACATAAAGCCGGGGGTAGGCGCAACCCTTGCTTCAAGTTTGAATCGGCTGTGAAGCTTTAAAAACTTGATCTTTGGGCCTCAGGTTGATTAATTCGGAATCTCTGCAGTGGGGCCCACCTGTCCGGAGTTTGTAAGGTTCCCTCAAAGTGATTCTAAACTATAGCCAGGAGGGAGAACTGCCTGCCGAGAGATAAGACTGATTTACACCTGGTGGGAAAGAAAGACTGGAGATGCAAATGCAGTTCAGCTGGTAGAATGCTTAACATGCACAAAGCCCTCGGGTTTGATTCCTCAACACTAGCTAAGACAGGTGTGCTAGCACTTGCCTGTAATCCCAGAATTTAGGAGGTAGAGGCAGAAAGTTCAGTGTCATCTCTGGCTTCACAGAAAAAGTCAAGGCCACCGGGAGCTACAGGAGGCCTTGTCTCAAGGAAAAAATAAAACTAGGCTCTCTCCCCACTATTTTAAAAAACCAATAGGGGGTTAAGAAATTCAAACTAGGGCTGGAGAGATGGCTCAGTGGTTAAGAGTGCCGCCTGCTCTTCCAAAGGTCCTGAGTTCAATCCCCAGCAACCACATGGTGGTTCACAACCATCTGTAATGTGAACTGATGGCCTCTTCTGGCCTGCAAGTGTACATGCACCCAGAGGCCAAACATCCCTGGGTTAGAATTATTTTTGAGACTAGTAATAAAAAAAAACTAATTCAAACTATCTTAAACAATAAAGCAATTGATTAGGCTACATAGCAGAAAGCCCAGAGGAGGTAGACTTCGAGGTTGGTTAATGCATCTTCAAGGGCCCAGTTGCTATTAGTCTGTGCTGTTGAAAACATGATCAGTTCATACTAAGTTTCCAGCTGCCTACAAGGAGCAACCAGGACCACATACTTTCTTTTCCCACAGAACTTCTCCAGTTTTGTTTTTTTGTTTTTTTTATTGAGCCAGCTAGATCTGCAGCTACACCTTGCCTTCTGATCAGTAAGTGCCTGGGAGATGTGGTGGCTTACACATGAGTTACAGGAAGAAAAAAAAGGCACCATAATTATAAGTAGTTTCCAAAGTGCTGGTGCCTCTTCCATTCTTACATAGCCAATACTGGGAGGGTAATGTTAAAACTTTACATCTCTGGGTCTCTGATATAGTTATTTTACTTTTGTTTTAGTCTTCATTCTTGTTTAAAAACTAAATTTGGATGGGCAATGGTGGTACATGCCTTTAATGGCAGCACTAGGGAGACAGAAGCAGGTGGATCTCTGAGTACTGGCCAGCCTGGTCTACAGAGTGGGTTCCAGGACAGCCAGGGCTACACAGAGAAACCTTATCTCAAAAAAAAAAAAAAAAAAAAAGGTAGATGATAGATAGATAATAGATAAAAATTAAATTTGGAAAAATAGCCAACCCATTTCAAATGGAGACCCCTCCTCCAAAAAAAAAAAAAAAAAAATTCCTGTGTTTTGTTTTGTGACAGAAGCATTTCCAGCTGCTCTCTTTAAGCAACAGGGTCTGTGAGCAGTTTGGTGAGAGGCGCGAAAGTAGCCCAACAGCCTTTCCGTGCTTCCTGAGAAAGCAGGAAGCAACCTGAAACTTAGGACGAAGTCGAAAGTTCAACCAGCCTGGGCAAGAATGTTTCATGTTCAAGTGGAAGACCTTTCCTGGCGCTTTGTTCAGACATGACTTCCTGCTGTGTAGTCCTGGCAGGCAGGTAACAAATGACGACTCTTCCCACAGGTGTCCTGCCTCTGTGAAATAGATACAAAATGCAGGCCAAACTATTCCACAAGCCCAGTATACCAAAAATTATATAGAGAGGAAACAGTCATCCAAAGAATCACAGGTCACCTTATCCAATTCCAATACAGATTTCAGTGTACTTTGGGGGATGAGCCCCAAACATTAAGCCCAAATTTCTGTTCGTGTACAATATTTTTTCTAATAATGTACTCATTTAACATAAACATTTCAAATCCTATATGCCTCGGTCCTAATATATGGCCTGAAACTTCTGGAGGGCTTATGAGTCCCTGATAAAATAGAGTAAATATAATCATTGGGCTACTGAAAGTTAAGAGTCATAGCAAGAAGTCCATAGATTATGCCACATTAGTCTTATAGAAGATAGCTAGATTCCTTGAATTTTATGAGAAGCTATTGTCCTTCATTAAGCTGTGAGCTGTGACCCCACTAGGGTTTCCTGGTTCTCCCAACTCCAAGTTCTTTCCCAGAATTAGGACTTTGCTTGAAAGGAATTCAAGCCGGGTGTGATGGCGCACGCCTTTAATCCCAGCACTCAGGAGGCAGAGGCAGGTTGATAGATATGAGTTCCGAGGCCAGCCTGGTCTACAAAGCGAGTCCAGGACAGCCAAGGCTGTGGGGGAGGGCATCAGCCAATCCTGTCCCACCTCTGGAAACTTGCACTCTGTATACCACTATCCCTCTTCTTCATTCTTTCAATAATCATTTATTATAGGCATTAATCTTACAAATAAAAACAAATAACATAGAGAGAGCTACTCTGAAGTCCTCCGCTTGGAAATTCTTCCAGTTCAAGGTCGGGTACAAAGCAGAGCTCTCTCAGCAGAATCGCTATAGCTCAGTCTGCTTAGGGATTCAGTCAGATCGCTTCCAAGATCTCCTGACCTAATCAATAGGTTGTTTCCTCTTGTCAACACTGTCCTCTCTCCCAGACTGTGCTTGCTTAGCACCTAGAAACTTTATCTGCTTTACCAGTCCCAAAGTTGGAACACCCTTTCCTTACACTACCATCAAGCTCCAGAAATAACAAAATCTTCCTGACAACGTCTACACCATAGAAATGTGTTGCTTTCTGTTTTGCCTGACAAGTCTGAGACCAAGGTGCCTGGAAGATTAAGACTCCCAGGAGGTGCCGGGTGGTGGTAGCGCATGCCTTTAGTCCCAGCACTTGGGAGGCAGAGGCAGGTAGATTGCTGTGAGTTCGAGGCCAGCCTGGTCTACCAGGAGATGGGGCTGGAGAGATGGCTCATCAGTTAAGAGTTCAATTTCCCAGCAACCACACAATGGGATCTGATGCCCTCTTCTAGCACACAGGTGTACATGCAGATAGGGCGGCCACACACAGAAAATAAAAGAGTGTGGTGGTGCATGTCTTTAATCCCAGCACTCGGGAGGCAGAGGCAGGCAGATCACTGTGAGTTCGAGCCCAGCCTGGTCTACAAAGCGAGTCTAGGACAGCCAAGGCTACACAGAGAAACCTTGTCTTGAAAAACCAAAAAAATAAAACTAAAATAAAATTTATTATTTATACAGTGTTTTGCCTCCATGTATGCATGCACATGAGAAGAGGGCACCAGGTCTCACTTTAGGTGATTGTGAGCCATCGTGTGGTTGCTGGGAATTGAACTCAAGACCTCTGGAAAGAACAGCTACTGTCCTTAACCTCTGAGCCATCTCTCCAGCCACCAGAGGGCTTGTTTTGCCTATGCAAATGGCCCCTTCCTGCATCCTTATGAAACCAAGAAACCTGAACGAATTCTTCACGCTTAACCTGTCTTGCCCACTCTTAATTAAGACTAACCCCTCTAGACGTAACCTACTTCACAAACTCCTTGATGCTTGCTTTTAATTCATTTTTTAAAATCACCAATTTCAGAGCTGACATTTGGGTCACTGTAATCGTTAAAATGTGATCATGAACACTTAAGCCACCAATTACTTCCCAGCCCTTAATCCCTTTTTTCCACCCCGCTGCCCATAAGTATTCCTAAACCCCTGACTTCTCTGTGCTGGATAATCCTCACTTGATGGACTGAGAATGCCCAGAGAATTAGTGAAGCAATCCTCAGTGTGATGACAGCTCCCAGACCTGAGGACTCTGACCTAATAAGTGGAATATTGTCTGCATGAGTCCCAGTCCATCATGGTTTTATCAGTAGGGAGGTGAAACACTGAGAAATGGAGCCAATTAGAGGAAGCAGGTTACGGGGAGCGTGTCCTTGCTTGCGGTCTTGCTCTGGCCTCTTCCAGTACTCTCTTCCCTCTGCCTCTGGTCCACCGTGATGTGAACCATCGACTTCCTGGGGGACCATATTAGGATAGGAGACTAGGGCGTTCTGAAGATGTTTCTGTGCTAAGTTGAGCTGATTTTTTTTTTTTTTTTTTTTGGTTTTTTTCGAGACAGGGTTTCTCTGTGTAGCCTTGGCTGTCCTGGACTTGCTTTGTAGACCAGGCTGGCCTCGAACTCACAGCGATCCGCCTGCCTCTGCCTCCCGAGTGCTGGGATTAAAGGCGTGCGCCACCACGCCCGGCTGTTTGAGCTGATTTTTTTGTATCTGTTAATTCTTTAATTAACCAGCACAGCCATCTTATAAAAGCAATGAGTGCTCCCCAACGAATAGTCCCAACAACAGAACGAACACAGGTGAAGGGATCGAGGGCTTCTGAGGGCCACGGTCAAGGGGGTTCTGCCTTCATGACTGGGAGCCGTGTCTTGATAAAAGAGATGTGACAGTGTCCGTTTGCCTCTTCCACTGGATGGATGTTTTGGACCAAGGTCCTGTTCTGCCTGGTTCAAAATATGCCCATCACTGAAAGGAGTTTTGTCAAAGAAGGATGATTCTAGAAGCAGCCATGTAATGAAGATGTAAGAGCAAGTTTTACGTCTGCCTCCCTGGGTGTGTTGGAGTCCGCCTTAAGGAGTTTGGATCTTTAAGGAGGGAAACAGTGGGCTCTAGAGAATTGCACGTTTGAGATCTTGTTTTGGGTTACAGAGTGAACTCAAAGCCAATCCGGGCTATTTATGAGGCATCTCCAGTATCACAAGGCAGAGAAAAGGGAAAGGATGCCAAAAAGTGGTTCACGAGCAGATTTACCTTCTTCAGGCTTCAGAGCAGCACCGGGTTCCTGGGGTTTAGCCCACCAAGCTCACCCCAGCAACGGAGCCAGGCGACCGGTGAGGATGGCTCTTAGCAACGTTTGTTGTTGGGCGTTGCTCACAGAGCGGAACTTGGTGATGTCTCGGGTACAAGGCCGAGGAAGGCTTGTGCAGAGAAGAAAGCATTAGGTTAGACAGCTACACCGGTAAGGTAAGGAACACAGGGTAGCCTGTAGTGTGTACTACGCGCATGCTCCCAGAGCTTGCAGTTCCCAAAGCTTGCTATAGGAGCAAAGCTTTGCAGTCTAAGGAATCAGACCCAACACGCTGATTTGCAAAGGTTGCCCATAGGCCGCAATTGAACAGGTAAGGCCACAGCCCAGGTTGGGGGGCAAGGGTCAGCCTGATGCCACCCATTTATGGCGGCCACGGCCAGACCTCAGTAGCATCTGACCAGGCAACTAGTTTCCCCGTAGTTTCATGAGTTATGCTATCCAAAAGACTCTAGCGATGGACATTAATACTTTGACCATCCCTCCCCAGCCCACCTCCACCTTCACCCGACGCCAACAGGCACCCCATCCATTAGCCTCTGCTGGTCTGCTTCCTTTTTCCTAGTAGTCCCTGTTTTGGGGGCTTGTTTGTGTTATTCTGCTTTGCTATGTTTTTTGGTTTTTCGAGACAGGCTTTCTCTATGTAGCCGTGGCTGCCCAGGACTCACTTTGTAGACCAGGCTGGCCTCGAACTCACAGCGATCCGCCTGCCTCTGCCTCCTGAGTGCTGTGACTAACGGCTTGCGCCACTACTGCCGGCTGCTGCTTCTTCTTCTTCTCCTTCTCCTTCTCCTTCTCCTTCTTCTTCTTCTTCTTCTTTCTTCTTTTTCTTCTTCTTCTTCTTCTTCTTCTTCTTCTTCTTCTTCTTCTTCCTCTTCCTCTTCCTCTTCTTCTTCTTCTTTCTTCTTCGATTTATTTATTTATTTATTACTGCATGTACACCTTCACACCAGAAGAGGGCACCAGATCTTACAGTAGATGGTTTTGAGCCACCATGTGGTTGCTGGAGGTTGAAGTAGGGACCTTTGGAAGTGCTCTTAACCTCTGAGTCATCTCTCCAGCCCTTGCTGTCGTTTTTTTAAAATGTAGATTCAACATAAAAAAAAATGTAACGTGTCTTTCTGGGTGTGGTTTTCACTTGCAGCCATTGTCCAGGAAATAGCTTGGTTGCATTCTTGGCGGATAAACAGTGCTCATTGTGTTTATACAGCCTTCCTTTTCTTTATCCGTTTGCATGTTGGTGGTCACGTGGGCTTATGTCATGTCTTGACTAGTGTACTAGATGCCCAAATAAGCATAGGTGTATAGATATGTCTAGTGTATGCTGAATTAGATCCCTTCAATTGTTTAATTAGTCACATCTGTAGCCGGGGGCGCACGCCTTCAATCCCAGCGCTCGGGAGGCAAAGGCAGGTGGATCGCTGAGTTGGAGGCCAGCCTGGTCTACAAAGCGAGTCCAGGATAGCCAGGGGTACACAGAGAAACCCTGTCTCGAAAAAACAACCAAACAAACAAGCAAACAAACAAATTAGTCATATCCGTATAATTTTTTTAGGTTTTTTAGGCACCTGCACACTGATTTCCATGGTGGCTGCATTATGTTATACTCCCAACAACAACAGTTCCTCTACCAGTATTTATTGTTAATTTCTTTTTTTTTTTTTTTTTTTTTTTTTTGGTTTTTCGAGACAGGGTTTCTCTGTGTAGCCTTGGCCATCCTGGACTCACTTTGTAGACCAGGCTGGTCTTGAACTCACAGCGATCCGCCTGCCTCTGCCTCCCAAGTGCTGGGATTAAAGGCGTGCGCCACCACGCCCGGCTTATTGTTAATTTCTTAATTTCCTTTTTCCCACTTCCCTTCTCTCTCTCTCTCTCTCTCTCTCTCTCTCTCTCTCTCTCTCTCTCTCTCTCTCTCTCTCTCACACACACACACACACACACACACAGCTAATCTCACTGTGTAGCCTGCCTGGATAGTGCTAGGCTTGAAAGTGTTCACCACCATGCCTGGCGCCATTAAACACTTTTTAGATCTTGTCTTTTTATAATTGTCTATTCCTTTTCCCCTTTATTGATTGGAATTTTTTAATTGAGAACAATATATTCTGGATATTAATCCTGTTGGGTGAAGTTCTGACAAATACCCCTCCCCTAGTCTGTAAGCTACCCCCCCCCCCACACACACACACCATGCATCATTTGCTGTGCGGAGCTTTTGAAAAAATCACAAAATCCCACTTGTCAGTTCTTTTTACAATTTTTGTTTAGATTTCTTCATTTTATTTTATGTGTATGAGTCTTTTGCCTGCATGTATGTGTGTGCACTTATGTGCATGCCAGGTGCCCACAGAAGTCAGGGCGTCAGATGGGTGTGGGCTACCAGGTGGGTGCTGGGAATCAAATCTGGGTCCCGTACAAGAGCAGCAAATGCTCTTAGCCGTGTTCTGAGTGGTGGCATCTCAGGCATACTTGACCTATGTCTTTCTTCTTGAGTTCATCAATGACCCATTACATATTCAAGACTGTATGTGTTAGCAAAAGAGGTAGCCCAAGCCTGGTAACCCCAGCATGTGGAGACTGGGTCAGGAGTGCTACATGGTAAGTTCTAGGGCAGCCTGAACTACAGGGTAGGACCTTGTCTCAAAAAAAAAAAAAAAAAGTATATGTTGCCCATTCTTCATGTAGTCCTATAGTTTCTGCATTTGCCTTGCCTCTCATTTCTAGTTTTATTCCATTGTGTTCTAATAAAAAGCAATTACTTCAATTTTCTTGTATTTGTTAAGATTTTTGTTTTTTTGTTTTGTTTTGTTTTGTTTTGTTTTGTTTGCCTAAAAATGGTATTTTAAAGAAATTCTATGGGCTACTGAGAAGAAAGTGTATTACACAGACGTTAAAGGAAATGATTTATAGATGTTTCTAAAGTCCATTTTATCCATGGGTGATGGGTTACAGCTGGAGGCTCTTCTTGTCCCTGCCCTAAAACTGGTGGTGTATGAGTGCTGAGGGCCGCACAGGTCAGGATCAATTCTTTCCTTCCTGAACCAGAAGCCACTTGTGGTCCCAGTGAACTTTGTGGCCTGTGGGTCAGGTAGGTTCCCACAGGCCCCTTAGCTGTGCATTCCAGAGTAGCAAATAATCCAGATTCAGGAGCGTGCCCCAAAATGTATCTGAATGCAGAGGAAACAGACAGAAGGCCAAGATCTGCACTGGGCAGGGGACACTGAGCCAGCCTAGCACTCTCTGGCCTTGCAGATCCCATCCAGTCGGGGCCAGGGCACAGGGACTGGGCTTGGAAGTACTCACCTCTCTTGTCCCTGTGGGACCCTGTACCAGGTGCCCAGCAACAATCTCAGGATGTCACTCTGCACAGTAAGTTTAGGTCTTCCTCACCATGAGAGCAGAGTCACCAGCCACTGCATCAGAGATCACCAGAACACACTGCTGCTTTTTAGTGAATCCACTGGCTGGTTTGCTTTGGTTTGCTTTGGGCAGGGTCTCATGTGGCTGCAGACGATGACCTTGAATTCTTGATATCCTCCTGCCTCTGCTTCCCAAATGCTGGGAATTGCAGGAATGCGCCACCATGCCTGCAAAGGAAAGCAGGCTTTGAAAACAGATTCAAGGGCTGGAGAGATGGCTCAGCAGTTAAGAGCACTGACTGCTCTTCCAGAGGTCGTGAGTTCAATTCCCAGCAACCACATGGTGGCTCACAACCATCTATAATGTGATCCGATGTGCATTGTATACATAATAAATAAATAAATCTTAAAAAAAAGAAAACAGATTCAAATAGACAAGGATTGGGAAGTTGAAGGCTGGCATTTCTCAGAAAAGAACATGACTCTGAATAAAGAACACAGCCACTGAGAAGCCCGCAAAACCGGACTTGGGTTCTTCTTCTTCTTCTTCTTCTTTTTTTTTTTTTTTTTAAATGGTGTGCAAACATGTGTGTTAGTATGTGTATTATAAAGCACATGTGGAGGTCAAAGGTCAATGTTGTGCACTCCTTTCTCTCCCTTCCACACTTAAGTGGGTTCCAGGGATCAAACTTAAACCATCAGGTTTACATAGTAAGTTGAAAGCTGCCTGGAATGTATAACAGCCTGCCTTAAAAAAAAAAAAAAAAAAAAGTAAGCTGCCTGGAATGTATAACAGCCTGCCTTAAAAAAAACAAAAAAACCCAAAAAAATAGTATATTTTCATCTTGAGAGTATTAATTGGCTATTCTATTACCGTTTTAATCCATTTTAATGATTTCTTTTTTTTTTTTTTTAATTCCCTTTGCCCCCTTTATAGCCTGGGGAAAATGAAAAATATTGTAGCTATTTGGGAAGTTAATTTAAGTGACGGACTCCACAAGATTGAATTTGAACATGGGACCACATCAGGAAAACGAGTTGTGTATGTGGATGGGAAGGTAGGAAATATCATGTGCCTTTGTAAAATATGCTACTGAATATTCTCCCTCCCTCTCTCTGTCTGTCTCTCTCTCTCTGTCTGTCTGTCTCTCTCTGTCTCTGTCTCTGTCTCTCTCTCTCCCCCTTCTATCTGTATCTCTGAGACTCTGAGACGGGGTCTCTCTGTGTAGCTCTGGCTATCCTGTAACTTGCTATATAGAAAGGACTAGCCTCAAACTCAAAGCGATCCTCCTGCCTCTGCTTTCCCAAGGCTGGGATGAAACGTGTATGCCACCACACCTAGTGATGCTTACTTTCTTAGGATTTTATTGTTCTTAGGTGTGAAGAGGTTTTGTCTGTATGCGTGCAAGTGCACTGCATATCTGCCTAGTGCCCTCTGAAGACAAAATAGGGCATAAAATCCCCCCGAGTCTGTGGTTACAGCCAGTTGTAACTGCCGTGTGGGTGCCAGGATTTGAACCTGGTTCCTCTGGAAGACCACCGAGTACTCGTAACCACGGAGCCATCTCTCCAGCCCTGAAGCTTGGTTTTATCAGTGTAACTTCTTCATATGTGAAGTTGAGGCCTTTTCTATCAATGGTTATGTTTTTCACCTATTTATTTTCTTGTATAAAGGAGTCTAGTGTCTAAGCTGCGCACGGTGGCACACGCCTTTAATCCCAGCACTCAGGAGGCAGAGGCTGGTGGATCGCTGTGAGTTCGAGGCCAGCCTGATCTACAAAGTGAGTCCAGGACAGCCAAGGCTACACAGAGAAACACTGTCTCGAAAAACAAAAACAAAACAAAACAAAAAAAGGAATCTAATATCAGTTACAGAATAAAAGAATATGAAATCTGATATTTAAACCTAAAATGACTTTTTTTAGACAGGCTCTCACTGTGCAGCCCTGGCTAGTCTGGAAGCTACAAGGTAGATGGGCTGGCGTCAAACTCACAGAGATCCACTTTCATCTTCCTCGCAAGTGCTGCCATTAAAGTCATGCCCAGTGGGCAAAATGACTTTTTAAACCTTGCTATTATGAATTCATAAAGTACAAATAGCACTGGCTTTTAATCGATCTTAAACACTGTTCTACTGCTGTGAAGAGACCATGACCAAGGCAACTCTTTTTGTTTGTTTGTTTGTTTGTTTGTTTTGTTTTGTTTTTCGAGACAGGGTTTCTCTGTGTATTCTTAGCTGTCCTGGACTCGCTTTATAGACCAGGCTGGCCTCGAACTCGCAGCAATCCACCTGCCTCTGCCTCCCGAGTGCTGGGATTAAAGGCATGTGCCACCACGCCCAACAAAGGCAACTCTTACAAAAGAAAGAATTCAACTGGGACTTGCTTATAGTTTCAGAGGTTTAGCTCATTATCAACATAGCGGGAAGCACAGCAGCAGGCATGACAGGAACAGTGCTGGGGAAGTAGTTGAGAGCTGCATCCTGATCCACAGGCAGCAGCAAGACAGAGAGCTACTGGGCCTGGCATGGGTTTTAGAACCTCAAAGCCCACCCCCAGTGACACACTTCCTCCAACAAGGCCACGCCCCCTAATCCTTCTAATCTTTTCAAATAGTTCCACTCCCTGGTGACTACGCATTCAAATCTATGAGACTATGAGAGCCATTCGGACCCTCGCAATCTCCTTGAAGTTTTTCCTGTTTCTTAAACGTTAAGTATTAAAATTCCCTCAATTTTGTACATTTTAACTTGTTCTGTTCTATCATCCAGGAACTGATAAGAAAAGAGTGGATGTTTCATTTGGTGGGCGAAGAAACCTTCTGTATTGGAGCTACAAAAACCAAAGCCACCATACATATAGTTTCTGGCAAAGGTTACGCTTTCAAATATAGTCTAGAGATTGAGGGGAAAAGCTTCAGCAAGTATGTGGAGAACAGATCAAAAACCACCAACACCTGGGTATTATCTCTGGATGGGCAGAACTTTACAATTGTTTTGGGTAAGTTGGGGCTGTTTCTGTGGAAGGGATTGTATTGTATTGTTTGTTTTGTTTTTCAAGACAAGGTCTCTCCGTGTTAGTCTTGGCTATCCTAGACTCTCTTTGTAAATAGGCTGGCTTTGAACTCACAGCGATCCACCTGCCTCTGCCTCCCGGGTGCTGGGATTACAGGCATATGCCACCACACCTGGCGGATTGTATTTTTTTAATTGAAAATTCATAAAATATATTCTGATTGTACCTTCTACTCTTCCATCTTCTCCCAGATCCTCACACCTCCTCACCCATCCAACTCCATGCCTCCTTTCTCTGTCTCTTTAGAAAATAAACAGGTAAATAAAACAAAACAAAAACCAGAATTTAGAAGTTGGGAAAAATCACAAGAAACACAGAAAGTAACACACAAACAAAACCAATAAAAACACAAAATTGAGCCGGGCGTGGTGGCGCACGCCTTTAATCCCAGCACTCGGGAGGCAGAGGCAGGCGGATCGCTGTGAGTTCGAGGCCAGCCTGTTCTACAAAGTGAGTCCAAGATGGCCAAGGCTACACAGAGAAACCCTGCCTCGAAAAACCAAAAAAAAAAAACAAACAAACAAACAAACAAAATTGAAAACCATAATATACAAGCAAAAGACCAGAAGAAGGAAAAAAAAAAAAAAAAGAAAGAAAGAAAGAAAGAAAAAAAAAAGAAAAGCCCAGACAAAGCCAATAGGAGACCAAAAAACTTCTCAAAACACCACTGAGTGTGTTTCATCTTGGTCATCTGCTACTGGGTATGTGGCCTGCCCTTAAGTATGCTTTGTATACCAGTGAGACTCCACTGGACAAAACAGATTTTTTTTTTCTTTGCAAGCTGTTGGTTGGAGATCACTTCTTTGTTAGGAATGGGAGACCACGTTCCACTTACCCCTGTCTAGCTTGAACCTCTGCAGGCCACATTAGATCTTTATATTTGTACATATATACTTGAGTGCTCAGAAACGCTGAAATGGATTTGCACATAGGTGGAAAACGATTTGATGTCCAGCAGAGACTCAGTCCACTTGCAAATGAGATTTATGTATTTGCATGTCTGTGGACAACAGCTGGTCTGAGTACTATCTTTACTACAAAATTGTGAACCCTCTCAAAGCTGCAGGACGGAGGCAGCAGAACAGGCAACCATGAGCACAGCACAGCACAGAGGCAGGGCTGGAGGCACGGCTCATCAGCTAAGAGCTCAGATTCTGCCAGGCATGGTGGCACACGCCTTTAATCCCAGCACTTGGAAGGTAGAGGCAGGCGAATCGCTGTGAGTTCACAGCCAACCTGGTCTACAAAGTGAGTTCAGGACAGTCAAGGCTACACAGAGAAACCCTCTCTCAAAAAAAAAAAAAAATCCTCAGATCCCAGCACCAACACCTGGTGGCTCACAACCACCTTTCCTCTGTCTCGAGGCAGTGCCATTCTTAACTGGCTTCCTAGGACACGTGTGCTCATACATACCCACAAACAGATACATACAAATAGGCATAATGAAAACTTTAATCTTAAAAAAAAAAAACAAAAAATAAAAACAAAACAAAAAAAAAAACCCCAGCCAGGCCTGGTGGCGCATGCCTTTAATTCCAACACTCAGGAGGCAGAGGCAGGAGGACCTCTGTGAGTTCAAGGCCAGCTTGGTGTACATAGGGAGTTCTGGGATGGCCAGGACCTGTCTCCAGAAACAAAATCAAAACAAAAATATTTTTAAGTCAGAAATTTAAGGTTTATTAATCAGGTAAGAAATTTTTGTAGGTATGGTTTCATCTAGAAAACCATCATTTCCAGAGAAAGGAGATTTTCTTTTTAATGTCTCTTCTCGGTTGGGATAAAAAATGTGACCCAGAGCAACATAAGAAAGAAAGGGTTTCCTTTAGCTTACAGAGCACAGTCCATCTCAGGAAAAGTCATGATAAGAGGTCAAGGCAAGATCCTGGAGCCGGGATCATGAGGAACACTGCTTGCCGGCTTGGTCTCTCAGCTCTCTTGCTTCTGCATCGACCATAAATCCAGACACTCTGTCACAGATGTGGCCACAGACCAGTCTGATCTAAAAAATTAATTGAGGCCCCCGAAGATGACTATAGGTTGTGTCAACTTGACAGCTGAAGTTAAGTAGGACAAATGTTTATGTGTTGTCTATATTGTGTGTATAACGTACATGTAATAGGTATACATGTGTGCGTTTGTGTGCGTAAGCGCTCTATGGTGCCCAGGTAGAGGTCAGAGGGCAACCTCAAGTGTTGGTGCTCACTCTCCACCTTGTTTGAGTCTGATACAGCAGGCCAGCTACCCCACAAGCTTCAGGGGAGCCTCCTGGCTCTGACGCCATCTCACCATAGGAGGATTGAGACCCTTCCATGATGTTCCCAGGCTTCTGTGGCAATTATCTTGAACACCGATCCATCTCTCCTACCCATCAGAATCTTTAAAGCTAGGCTCCTACCTTCTAGTTAGCCTTACTACGTCCTGCTTCTACCACTAAAGTGAAATTATTATGATCATGTTAATTCTGATTCATTTTATATAATATTTATTAACTGTCTCAAAAATAGCAGTCAGGGCACTAGGCACTGAGAATGCATAGATGCCATGCCTTTCTAGTTTACTGTTAAGTTAAATACTAAAATAGCTTGGGGGGTTGGGAAAGGATTTTTCTGTGTAGCCCTAGCTGTCTTTGAACTCACAGAGATCTGCCTGCCTCTGCCTCCTGAGTGTTGGGATTAAAGGCTTTTGCCACCACACCCAGAATACAAAGTGTCTTCTTCTGCCCTGGCGGCTGCTGAGATCAGAAGAGGACACCAATTCTCCTAGTGCTAGAGTTAAAAGCTACCATGTGGATGCTGGGAAATAAACCTGGCCCTCTCCAATAGCGACTGCTCTTAACTGCTGAGCCATTTCTTCAGTGCTCCAACCCCTTTGAGACAGGGTCCCACTGTGTGTGGTCCTGGCTGACTTCAAACCCACAGAAATTCTCCTGCCTCTGACTCCCAAGTGCATTACCATAAAAATTAAAGGCCTAGGGCTGGAGAGATGGCTCAGTGGATAAGAGCACTGACTGCTCTTCCAGAGGTCATGAGTTCAATTCCCAGCAACCATGTGGTGGCTCACAACTATTTCTAATGTGATCTGATGCCCTCTTCTGGCCTGCAGATGTACATCCAGGCAGAGCTCTGTATACATTATAATAAATAAATCTTTAAAAAAAAAAAAAAAGAAAAAAAAAGACCTATATTACCAATCCATCTTTTTGTTTTGTTTTGACACAGGTTTTCTCTGTGTAATAGCCCTGGCTGTCCTGGACTGGCTTTGTAGACCAGGCTGGCTTTGAACTCACAGAGATCTGAAGGCCTCTGCCTCCTAAGTGCTGGGATCCAAGGCGTGTGCCGCCAGGCCCCACCACGCTGCTGCTGCTTCTCCTCCCTCTCCCTCTCTTCCTCCTCCTCCTCCTCCTCCTCTTCTTCCACTCTCTCTCTCTCTTTATTGAGCCAGGAGTGGGAGCTCATGCCTATAATCACACTACCCTAGAGCATGAAGGGGAAGTGGTGGCTACAAGTTTGAGGTCAACTTGATCTCCACAGTGAGCTCCAGGAGAGCCTGTGCTACCCAGTGGATCCTATCTTAGAGAGAGACAGAGAGGGTGTGGGGAGGGGAGAGAAGGGGAGAGGACGGGACAGGGAAGAGAATGCCCTGGGCATGTCGTTTATTTGATAGAGTACCCTGAGTTCTACAACAGCACAGAATAAATGGATTTATTATGGCACGTGGCTATAATTCCACAGTAGTGGAGACAAGAGGATCAGAATTTCAAAGCCATCCTCCATCCTCGGCCTCCCGAGTGCTAGAGTTACAGGGTTGAGCCATCATGCCCAGATTTTTCTTTTCTTATTTGAGATAGATAGGTCCAGGAGGATCTGGCGCCCTCTTCTGGCTTCTGTGGGCACCTAGCACACAAATGGTGCACAGACACATGCAAACAAAACACCCGTGTACATACAAATTAAAACAAATATAAAAAGTTAACTTTGAATAAAGAATTATAACATTTAAATGTTGTTATTTTTACAGAAAAGAACACTATGGATGTTTGGTGCAATGGTAAAATATTAGAGACAGCGGTAAGTTAGCCTTCAATTACTACTAGTGCCTGTGTGTAAGTGACCGGACCTTTGTGCGTTTCCTTATTCTAGTACTTTTCCCCTACTTTTTTCAAACTTAATCCCCCCCCCCGTCAGCCAACTCAACGTTGGGGTTGGAAGTGTTGAAACATTACAACCAAGTTCTAACACGCATTACAACCAAGTTCTAACTCTGGTGATTTTATAACTACCCAAGGTAGTATTAGCAAAACCAAACAACATAGTCATTAGTTTTTACTCTTATTTCTGAAACCTTTGCCAGACAGTCCCTGGGGGCATTGGGCGTTCGGAAACAATCTGCAGTCTGACCTGGCACCGCCTCACACTCCCCCTTGCCCCTCCTGGTTAGAAGGACTCACATTAGAAAGCTGCTTCTCCAGGAGCTGGGCTTCTCCCCTCCGCCGCATTCCCCCCCCCCCTTCCACTTTTCGAGATACAGTTTCTCTGTGTAGCCTTGACCGTCCTGGACTCGCTTTGTAGACCAGGCTGGCCTCGAACTCACAGCAATCTGCCTGCCTTTGCCTCCCGAGTGCTGGGATTAAAGGCGTGCGCCACCACCGCCCGGCCGAGCTGGGCTTCTCATAGTTTGCTCATCTAGAACTCGTGTGTAGCAGTCCCTGGAAAACTGATGATATGCGAGTTCTAGCTTTCAACCTCTGTGCTGGCTCTGCTGCTGCCCGCAGATCACACTTGGGTAGCAAGGGTTTGCACATATACCCAAAGCACATGGTACTTTCCTAAAAATGGGGTTTTCGTTTTTATTTTTAATTTTTGTATGTTTGCTTTAGAACTATGGATTCTCTGTGTAGCCCTGGCTGTCCTGGAACTCACTCTGTAGTCCAGGCTGGCCTCAGACTCACAGAGATTCACCTGGCTTGGAGGTAGACAGCAAAGGGTACTGTCACATATACCACTCACAGGGGCCAAGCATCCTGCAAAAGCTATTTAGGCTCCAGTGTACTCAGCAGTTGGGTGCTGACATCCCTGTGGCTTGGGGTTAAATAAATATAGCAGTGAATTTCAAGCAGAAATGAACTAACATTGGTGGCAGAGAGAATTGTAGGACTTGGGGGGGGGAGCTGAAGTCACTGGGTTAAAAACACTAGATCTCTTGTGAGTTTGAGGTCAGCTTGCTCTAGAAAGAGAATTCTAAGACAGCCAAGGCTACACAGAGAACCTCTGTCTTGAAAAACCACAAGAAAAGCAAAAACCAAAAAACCCCACAGGAAGTGCCGTCCCTGCTGCTCACGCTTGTGCCCCGGTGGAGAACACCAGGGTTGGCAATAGTGAACATCTCTCTTCTCCACTCACCTCTCTTGTTTCATGATGTAGTTGTTCTCGTCAGAGGTGTAGGGAAGTGAGTTAAGGGACTAAGAGGAAAGGTGGTTTTCAGAGCACTTTCTCAGTTGACATCGTATCTACTAGACGCCATGACGGTCTCTGAGGAGGTAGGAATCGACAGTTACAAAGGTGGATGTGTTTTTTTCTTTCTTTCTTTCTTTCTTTTTTTAACAACTTTTTGTTGTTGTTTTTCCGAGAAAGAGTTTTTCTGTGTAGCCTTGGCTGTCCTGGACTCATTTTGTAGACCAGGCTGGCCTCGAACTCACAGCCAACCATCTGCCTCTGCCTCCCGAGCTCTGGGATTAAAGGTGTGCGCCACAACTGCCCGGCTGAGTTTTCATTTCTTAAGCCTGGCAGGTGACCCCCAGCCATACAATTATTTGTGTTGCTACTTCATACCTGTACTTGTGCAATTGTTACGGATCATAAGGTAAACGGCTGTGTTTTCTGGTGGCCTCAGGCGACCACTGCGAAAGGGTTGTTCGAGCCCCCACAGGGGTCTCTACCCACCGGGTAAGAAACACTGCTCCAAGGCTCCTCTTCTCTTTGGTGTTCTGTTCCCACCTTCTTCCTGTGGATTAGTGCTGCTCAGCAGAAATATAATGTGAGCCATAAGTAGTAAGTCTCCAAGAGCATTTAGCAGGTATGCTAAAAAAGTTCAAATCACATGGTTTAATTCAAACATTCAAGTTAATTAATTTTAATATGTTTAATTTAAATCAATTTATCAAGGCTTTTTTTGTTTGTTTGTTTTTTAGAGATGGGGTTTCTCTGTGTAGTCTTGGCTGTCCTGGACTCAGTTTGTAGACCAGGCTGGCCTTGAACTCAGAGATCCACCTGCCTCTGCCTCCCGAGTGCTGGGATTAAAGGTGTGTGCCACCATGCCTGGCTTATCAAGGCTCTTAAGCCAAGGATGGAGGCTCATATCTACAATTTCAACATTTGCTAGGGAGAACACTGGAGCACCTGGGCCAGGAGGATTACCATGAGTTCCGTGCTAGCCTGGGCTATATAATTAATAACAGGCCAGCCTGCGCTATAGAATAAGATCCTATTTCTAAAAGCAAAAGTGAGTTAAATTTAACATGTAATCAACAAAGGAAGATATTAGTGAGCTATGTACATTCATAGTTTCACACTAGATTTCAGATCAGCCATATTTTAACTGTAGGGTATGATTTTTGTTGTTATTGGTTTTGTTTGTTTTTCAAGACAGGATTTCTCCCTGTAGCCCTGACTATCCTGACCTCACTTTGTAGACCAGGCTGGCCTCAAACTCACGGAGGATCTGCCTGCCTCTGCCTCCCAGAATGCTGGGTTACAGGCATGTGCCACCATGGCCGGCTGAATTTCATTTCTAAGGCGACACATTTCAAATCTCAGTAGATGCAGTGGTGTCTAGTTTTAGTTACAAAGTGTGCATTTTATTATAAACCACATTCTACCCTCAAAGGAAGCAGAACTTTAAGCTGGTTTGAAAATAATACTTTCCTTGAAGAGTGACACTTTTCTCATCTATAACGTGGGCATAATAAGAATACTTCTATCATGGTCGTTGTAAAGATGGAATTAAGAAAGTAGAGGCAAAGCCGGGAGGCAGAGACAGGCGGATCAATGTGAGTTTGAGGCCAGCCTAGTCTACAAAGTGAGTCCAGTACAGCCAAGGCTACACAGAGAAACCCTGTCTTGAAAAAACAAAAACAAACAAAACAAAAAAAACCCCGAAAGAGCCGGGGGGGGGGGGGGGTGGTGTCGCATGCCTTTAATTCCAGCACTTGGGAGGCAGAGGCAGGCAGATCGCTGTGGGTTCGAGGCCAGCCTGGACTACAAAGTGAGTCCAGGACAGTCAAGACTACACAGAGAGACCCTGTCTCGAAAAACCAAAAAAAAAAAAAAAAAAAAAAAAAAAAAACGAAAAACAAATCGAAAAACAAAATAAGACCAAAAAAGAATGTAGAGGCAAGAGGAGATTGAGGTCAGCCTTTGCTACACGGTAAATTCTGGCTTAGCCTAAGCTTGGCTACAGAGTAAGACCCTGTTTCAAAGATCAAAACAATTAATGAGTATGAGGAAAGAATCTTTCCATTTATAACAGACGCGTAAAAGCATAGAAACACAAGCTTTAAGCTCTGACTCTGCAGTGCTTAACTTTTTACCAACACATTACCTCATTATACCACCAGTGCTTCTAAGTGATGCTGCTGCTGGGACGAAGAGCTGTCCGCACCACTGATGCTTGTTCCTCCTTTGCTGTCCTAGGGCGAGTTTGTAGATGACGGGACCGAAACACACTTCACCGTTGGGAACCATGACTGTTACATAAAGGCTGTCAGCAGCGGGAAGAGGAGGGAAGGGCTTATCCACACGCTCATAGTGGACAACAGGGAAGTCCCAGAGCTCGCTCAGTGACGGCCTGTCAGTGACTTCTGAACTCAAGGGGTCACATCAGGACTTGCTAATGGCTGTGGTAATAAATGTGCTCAATGTGTACATGTCGGTAGATTTAGCCTGCAATGTTTTTATTTTTATCTTTTGTTACGTGAAATTGTAATATTCCAATGGTCAAGGGGGAAAAACACCATCATGTGGACTCTTAAAACATTAGTTTTAAATGTTTTATTTATATTATATTTGTGCAGATGCTTGTGTGCCGCAATGTACATATGAAGGTCAGAGACCAGCTTTGTGGAGTTGGTTCTCTCCTCTACCATGTGAATTCTGAGGATTCAATTTAGTTTGTCAGGCTTGGCAGCAAGCTCCCACTGCACCATCTTGTTGCCCCCATAACTCATTTTTTTAAATGATATAAAAATGTTTTAAGGCTGGACGTGGTGGCACACGCCTTTAATCCCAGAACTCAGGAGGCAGAGGCAGGCGGATTGCTGTGAGTTTGAGGCCAGCCTGGTCTACAAAGCGAGTCCAGGACAACCAAGGCTACACGGAGGAACCCTGTCTCAGAAAACAAACAAAAAATTTAAATTTAAATGGAAAATAATATAAAGACCCAAATCAAGAGCATTGCAGAACAGTAATCTTCACTGCACTGCATCCTGTAACATAAAATCTGTGCTGTTTCTACAAATGAACATGTCTTCATTTTTTTTTCTCCTATGCTAACAGGTTGCCTCTACATTAAGGCAGGTTCATAATATATCTTGTTTAACTGGAAAAGATAACAAATGTTTTTCCATCTGAGAACATCAAATAGTGTCACATAACAAATTAACTTAAATTAAATTAAAAATGTGTTTCCAGCCAGATGTGGTGGCGCACGCCTTTAATCCTGGGAGGCAGAGGCAAGGTGGATCACTGTGAGTTCGAGGCCAGCCTGGTCTACAAAGTGAGTCCAGGACAGCCAAGGCTACTCAGAGAAACCCTGCCTCAGAAAAAAAAAAAAAAAAAATCAAAGCAAAAACAAAAGTTTCTAAAATTGACATTGTTTTATTCTATTAATGCCAGAAAAAAGTGACAAGGCTGTGTACACCCGTTACTTTACCTTTCCTGGGGGGAAAAGTAAAGAAATATCCATTTGACTGAGGTAGCACACTCCATCCAAGCTCAGCTTGGTGAGCCTAGGAGTTTACTGGTACTATCTGCAGGATTGGGGTGACTCCAAAGCTGCTACATTGCTGGTGTCCTAGCTCCCTAGTAACCCGTCACTTCCTCGGCTCCAGCACTGAGAGCACAATAAACCACCAGACAGGCTTGGCTAGAGTCTCAGGGGAAGGTCTTCTGAGGGGTGAATTTCAGCATCCTGGCCCCCAACCAAGAGATTCTGTGGGCAACCACAGCCACTTGCCTTCACAATGGCCGTGTCATACATAAAGAAAATAGCTCTATTGGGAAAACTCCAGAGTATATCAGACTGGATGCATCCTTAGGAGTGGTTTCAAAGGCCATGCTTTCCCAAGCTGTCAGCTCAGCACCAGTGTGGGTGGCTCTGTGACAGAGTGGAGCTCCCCCAGGCAAACTCACGGAGAGGCAGCAAGGTCTGTGCTCCAGGGAGGTCTGATTCCCTGCTGAGCTTTGCAAGTCTTTTGGGTACTTGGGACCTAAAACAAGAGGTTTTGTTCCTGTGTCCCGTTCATTCTTAAGAGAAAAGACAGAGAGAGCAGTTCCATGACGCTCTCAGTCACACACTTAGGAGTGTCTGAAGAGCAGTGGAGGGTACGGCCAGGAATCGCGTGGCTTCTACACAGACAAGTGAACAGTAGAAATGAATTACTCCTCCACCAAGAAGCCTCCACGAGAGCAAGTAGCTTGCTCACAGACATGTCAAACTCTGCAGAGCATTGTGTGAGAGCTCAGACTGGAATAGAATAACGCTAAATGTGCCTCCTTTGTACTGCTTCAGTTTTGCTGGGTGACCACTCACTGCTTCTTGCTAAGGGTTTTTTTTTCCCCCTTGCCTACACCGCTCCCATTTGCATATTTTGTTTTAATAATTTCTGTACTAATTTTTAAATCTCTTTCTCTCTCTTTTTTTTTGTTTTGTTTTGTTTTGAGACAAGGTCTCTCTGTGTAGCCTTGGCTGTCCTGGACTCGCTCTGTAGACTAGCCTGGCCTCCACTTCATATTAATCCATCTGTCTGTGCCTCCCGAGTTCTGGGATTAAAGGCGTGAGCCATCACACCTGGTTAAAATTCTTTCATAGCCCTATTGAGTGGTTTTTTTTTTTTTTTTAACTAAATGTATATGGCTCAAATGAACCACCCTCTGCCTGTGGAAGTCATATCTGGAGCATGAGATCCCTTATAAACGATTTATATAGGAATTTAAGAAGCTGGATCATAGCCAGGCATGGTGTCACACACCCTTGATCCCAGGACTCAAGAGGCAGAGGCAAGTGGGTCTCTGTGAGTTTGAGACCACCCTGGTCTACATATCAAGTCCTAGGCCGGTCAGGGCTGCATAATGAGACTTTGTCTCAAAACCAAACAAAAAAGATGGCAGAGGAGAAGAAGACGGAAAAGAAGACAAAGACACAAATGAAGAGGAGTAAGAAAGCAGAGGAGGCTGGACGTGGTAGCACAGGCCTTTAATCCCAGCACTTGGGAGGCAGAGGCAGGTGGATCTCTGTGAGTTCAAGGCCAGCCTGAACTCTACAGAGTGAGTCCAGGACAGTCAAGACTACACAGAGAGACCCTGTCTTGAAAAGCCCAAAAAACAAAACAAAACAAAAACAAACAAATGCAGAGGAGGAGGAGGCACTTGGGAAAGAAAATCAATGAGCAGTGTATACAAGGAAATGGGGGGACCAAATAAAAACAAAATATGACACTTATGTGTAAAAATGTTGTAATAAGCCAGACGTGGTGGCACAGGCCTTTAATCCCAGCACTCGGGAGGGAGGCAGGCAGATTGCTATGAGTTCGAGGCCAGCCTGGTCTACAAAGCGAGTCCAGGACAGCCAAGGCTACATAGTGAAACCCTGTCTTGGAAAAAAAAATGTTGTAATAAAACCCATTACTTGCACTGGGCACAGTGGCACATGCCTTTAATCCCAATACTCTGGGAGGCAGTGGCAGGCAGATCTCTGTGAGTTAGAGGCCAGCCTGGTCTACAAACACAGTCCAGGATAGCCAAGGCTACACAGAGAAACCCCATCTCGAAAAGCCAATTAAAAAGAAAAGAATTGGCCAGGCATGGTGGCGCATGCCTTTAATCCCAGCAGTCGGGAGGCAGAGGCAAACGGATCACTGTAAGTTCGAGGCCAGCCTGGTCTACAAAGCGAGTCCAGAACAGCCAAAGCTACACAGAAAAACCCTGTCTCGAAAAACCAAAATCCAAAACACACACACACACACACACACACACACACAAAAAAAAAAAAAAAAAAAAAAAAAAAAAAAAAAAAAAAAAGAAAAGAAAAAGAAAAGAAGTTAGCTGCTCCGGCTACATTCCAGGTACTCAACAGTCACCCGTGGCCAGTGGCTATTACAAGGGTGTGATGCAGCTGCATACTATGTCCGTCATCACCCCAAGTTCTTCAGGACAGCACCTGTCCAGACACTGCCTCAGGCTTCGGGGGCTGCTCAGCAGCAGCCTAAGAAGGGTTGAAACCCAGGCTTTGCGGACGTTGCCACTCATATTAATACTTTATAAGGACCTGACATAGTTCCAAGAGGAACTGGGCAGACATGAGGCAGACACAAGTTCCAACACCAGAAAAGAGGAACTCAGGGTCAGGAGACAAGTGAGGATGATGGCTTGGATAGGTCTAAGCCAGGGAACCAGCACACATGCTGACAAGGGGACACCCGAGGCGCCTCTACCACTGGGTTTCTCTAATATTTATTTTGAAGTCTTACAACAGTCAGCTCAAAATACTACTTTTACCAACATCCCGCCGCGTGTGTGTATGTGTGTGTCAACCTACCCATGACATCAACATCAGGCATGCAAGAGCAAACACTATTATATTCCCAGTCCCTACCAAAACTTTTGTGTGGGACAAAGTCCCATTACGCCCCAAGAAGACCATACATTCTTGAACCACCAACCTCTGCCTCCCAGGGACTGGGACTGCTGATGTCGAGCACCACACCTGCCTCAAAACAGTCCTAAAAATAACTAGGGCTGTGGAGGTGGCTCAGTTAGTGAAAACTTTTGCTTTGTATTCATGAGGATTCATGTTCAATCCCCAAGAACTACACAGAAATGTCAGTGTGTTAGCTAGGTTTCTTAAAGGAACAGAGCTGACTGGAGATATATAAACACACACACACACACACACACACACACACACACACACACATACATACTAAAAAAGAGATGTATTAGGCTGTCTCACAGGATGTGATCCAAGTAGTCTAGCAGTGATTGTCTGACTATGGAAAGGTGTAGAATTCCACGATTGTTTGGTCACAGACTGACTGTCTCAGTTTCCCCAGCTAGCACTAGAGTCCTGGAAGATTCTGGGAGAGTCGCGGGTCTTAGTCTGTGTTAGAATCCCGAAGAAGCTGGATTTAATACTGGCCACAGAAGCTGGAGAGATGAACTAGCCGGAGAAAGTGAGGGCAAGCAGGCCAAAAAAAGCAAGTTTCTTTCTCCCACGTCCTCCTTGTATGTAAGCTGCCGCCAGATATAGCTCAGGGGTAGGATGGGTTTTTCTGCTTCAAATAGTATAATTAAGAAAACTTCTCTCTTGCTGGGCGGTGGTGGCATATGCCTTTAATCCCAGCACTCAGGAGGCAGAGTCAGGCAGCTCTCTGTGAGTTCAAGACCAGTCTAGTCTTCAGCGAATTCCAGGACAGCCAGGGCTACACAGTAAGACCCTGCCTCAAGTTGACAACTAAAATTAGCCATCTCAGCCAGTGTGCTGGTACATCTGAAATCTCAGTGCTGGAGAGAGGGAGACAGGAGGTTCCCTGGGGCTCATTAGCCAGGCACTCTAACCTAATCATTGAGCTCTGGGGCAATGAGGCAAGAGAAGCAAATGGTGTTCCTGGGGATGACACCTGAGCTTGTCTTCTGGCCTTTATACACAGGCACATGAGGGTGCATACACACACACACACACACACACACACACACACACACACACACACAGTGTGTGCACACTTATATACTCTCTTGCACACTAAGAACATCTATATTTAACAAACTAAGCATGGTAGCATGTGCCAGGAATCCCAGTACTCTAGAGGCAGAGGTGAGAGGATCAGGAGCTAAAGGTTATCCTGGGCTACATCTTAAATTGAAGGGCAGCCTGGGCTACATGTGACCCTGTGTCAAACAAATTTACTAAGGAAACCAACTGCTATTGCATTTGCTTTGCCACCCCTGGGAACCACAAGAGGAACAAAGTCCAATGCTGAAGGACATTAAACTCAGCCGCCTTTGTTTTCAAGGCTTTGCATATTGTGGTTTGTTTTCATTTTTCTTTTAATGGCCATATTCTTACCTGGTACAAAAATGCTTACATCTCATCCAAAACAACCATTTAAAAAAAAAAAAAAGCCTAAAACATTCTGTGTTGAGCTCCAGCTATTAGAATCAAAGCCTGTGATTACCGCCTGCCACCCTCAAGCCTCACACAACTCAACACACATCAGGACAGTTTTGATGACATCTTCCTGCGACCACACTGTGGGAACGTAGCTTTGATTTAAGAGGTGACTCATGTTCTAGTTTTGTTTCTGATGAAAAGCAGCGAGCTGCTGCAGGAGCAGTACATACTAGGCCTGCAATCTGCCACAGCATGAATTCAAAGATAATGAAACTGCAGACAAGCCATGCAAAACCCTCAAAAGTCTGGTTGTATAACCCCAGCACTTGAGAACCTAAAACAGAAAGAGGGCAACAAATTCAAAGCCAGCTACATAACGAGGTCTTCCCTCAAAATACCCACAACCATATAAAAACAACAAGTTTTCAAGATGATCAATGACCTCAAAAGAAGATTTAAAAAGTCAATGGCCGGGAATGTGACTCAGGTGGTTAAATGCTTGTCTACTGTGCACAAAGTTCTAGCCTCCATAAAAGTTCTAGTCACATAAAAACAGCAGGGCTGGAGAGACGGCTGAGCTGTTAAGGGCTCTGGTTGCTCTTCCAGAGGACCTGGCTTCAATTCCCAGCAAGCACACGGTGGCTCACAGCTGTAAGTCCAGTCCCAGGGGATCTGGTACCTTCACACAGACAGACGTGTAGGCAGAACACTAATGCGCATAAGATAAAAAGAAATCATTTTTTAAAACATGCATGGGGCTGGAGAGATGGCTCAGAGGTTAAGAGCACTGACTGCTCTTCTAGAAGTCCTGAGTTCAGTTCCCAGCAAGCACATGGTGGCTCACAACTGTCTACAATGGAATCTAATGCCTTCTTCTATTGTGCAGGTGTACATGCAGGCAGAACACCATATACATAATAAATAAATCTTTTAAAAAAGATTTATTTTAAAAATGCGTGGTGCTCTATGCCTATAGCATAGGACTCAGAGGATGACAGCAGGAGAGTCATGAATTCAAGGTCACACTTGACTATAGAAAGAGTCCAAGGGCAACTTAGGCTGTGTAAGAGCCTGTGTCAAAGGCAAACAAAAAAATAATTAAATAAAGTAAGGAAGACAATTAAAAAGGAGATGATAAGTCAGTAACATGGATAAAAATTTTAGCAGCATGAACAAAATGCAAGGAAATTTACATTTTGAAAAGAGAAGTTTGGGAAGAGAAAACCTTCATCAAACAAAACCAAAGTGGCAGACATCAGTGAGCTAGACCAAACAGAGGAGCAGAGATCAGAAGAGAGGGAGGATAAAACTAAGAAAATCGCCAGGCGGTGGTGGTACATGCCTTTAATGCCAGCACTTGGGAGGCAGAGGCAGGCAGATCTCTGTGAGTTTGAGACCAGCCTGACCTACAAAGAGAGTTCCAGAATACCTGGGGATATTACACAGAGAAACCCTGACTCAAAGAACCAAAACAAACAAACAAACAAAAACAAACCCCAAAAAAACCCACCAACCTTAAAAGCCAAGGAATCCATGGGATGAGATATTTTATGCCCTGAAACTAATAACTGCCCCCACAATATTGCTGTATCTGGCAAAAGCATGTTGTAAAGTTAATGGGCAAATAAAAACCACCTAAGATAACCACAAACTAAAACGATCTGTGATCACTAAGCCAGCTCTGCAGAAAACATTGTAAACACAACCACAAAAATCCCATAGTCAAAAATATGAGTGCAAGCCTGGTATAGTTGTGCACATCTGTAATACCAGCACTGGGGTGGCAGAGGCAGGGAGATCTCTGTCTACATAGAAAGTTACAGGACAATTAGAGCTACATAAAGAGACTCTGTCAAAAAAAAAAATTTTTTTTTAAGGCTATTCTATTCACACGATCCCCAAGAACTACCTAGTGGTGGCATAGGCCTTTAATCCCAGAACTCAGGGGACAGAGACAGGCAGATCTCTGTGAGTTTGAGGCCAGCCCGGTCTACAAAGTGAGTCCAGGACAGCCAAGACTACAAAAAGAAACCATGTCTCAAAAAAATGAAAGGGGGGGGGGGGAGGGAGAGAGGAGAGAGAGAAACAGTGAAAGAATGACAGATATCTAAAGCAATTCTTATTAGAAATAATACAGGCGTCCTGAGTTCAATTCCCAGCAACCACATAGTGGCTCATAACCTTCTATAATGTGATCTGATGCCCTCTTCTGGCCTGCAGGTGTACTCGCAGGCAGAACACTGTATACATAATAATAAGTAAATAAATCTTAAAAAAAAATAATGTGAAGAAGAAGAAGAAGGAGAAGGAGAAGAGAGAGAGAGAGAGAGAGAGAGAGAGAGAGAGAGAGAGAGAGAGAGAGAGAGAGAGAGAGAGAGTTTAGCCGGGCATAGTGGCACATGCCTTTAATCCCAGCGCTTGGGAGGCAGAGGCAGGAGGATCACTGTAAGTTCGAGGACAGCCTGGTCTACAAAGTGAGTTCAGGACAGCCAAGGCTGCACGGAGAAACCCTGTCTCAAAACACAAGAAGAAGAAGAAGAAGAAGAAGAAGAAGAAGAAGAAGAAGGAGAAGGAGAAGGAGAAGGAGAAGGAGAAGGAGAAGGAGAAGGAGAAGGAGGAGGAGGAGAAGGAGAAGGAGAAGGAGAAGGAGAAGAAAGAAGAAGAAGAAGAAGAAGGAGAAGAAGAAGAAGAAGAAGAAGAAGAAGAAGAAGAAGACAGGCTACAGAATGGGAGGAAAAGAAATCCCGCTCTCTCTGTGGGCGTCAGCTCTAGTTGTTTACTTGTCTCAGTCTACTAGAAAGACCTGAGAAGAGAGTCTTTTCTTCTTCTTCCTCCTCCTCCTCCTCCTCTTCTTCTTGGTTTTTCAAGACAGGGTTTCTTTGTGTAACAGCCCTGGCTATCCTGGACTTACTTTGTAGACCAGGCTGGCCTCAAACTCATGGAGATCTGCCTGCCTCTGCCTCCCAGTATTGCTGCGAGTGCCGGGATTAAAGGTGTGCACCACCACACCCAGCAAGAAGAGAGTCTTAATGAGGGACTGCTAGAATAGGCTGGCTTGGGAGGGATGCCTGTCAGGAATTATCTTGGTTATAGCAATTGAAAAACAAACAAACTTAAGATACTGGCCAGGCACTGTGGCACACGCCTTTAATCCAGGCACTTGACACTCAGGAGGCAGAGGTAGGTGGATCTCTGTGAGTCTGAGGCCAGCCAGGTCTACAAAGCAAGTCCAGAACAGCCAGGGCTACACAGAGAAACCCTGTCTCAAAAGAAACCAACAAATCACCCATCAATAAATGGGCTTGTGGCTTCAACAGATAGTCACACAGGAAGTACATGTGTCCTACAAATTGATGAAAAATTTACAATACCCTTAGCCATCAGTGAATTGTAAATCCAAGTAACATTGAGTTTCCATTTCAGGCTAGTCAGAATGCCTATCTTCAGGACAAAAAAAAAAAAAAAAGTTATTGTCAAATGAGCTGAAAATATAACTCAGTGGTACAGCAATTACCAAGCATGCATGAGGCCTTAGGCTCATATCCCAGCATGGGAAAATTATACTGTCAAGGATACAAGGCCTTATACGTAGCTGGCAGAATGTAGTCAACAGGGCTTACTCAAAAATCTAAAAATAGAACTGTCACATGCCAGCTGTGCCGCTCATGACAATATATCTAAAGGGCGCTAAATCAACTTGTCTTAGTTAAGGTTATGATTGCTATGATGAAACACCACGATCAAAAGCAACTTTGAGGAGGAGAGGCCTCATCTGACTTACATAGTCCAAGTCACAGTGCATCAAGCAAAGAGAAGGAAAGAAGGCAGGAACTCAATACAGGCACAAGCTGATACAGAGGCCATTAAATGAATGCTGCCTACTGGCTTGCTCCTCATGCCTTGCTCAGCCTGCTTCCTTATAGCACCCAGGACTACCAGCCAGGGGTAGTACTACCCACAATGGGCTGGGCCCTCCCACATTAATCACTAAGATGCTCTACAGACTTGCCTGATCTTATAGAGGTGTTGTTCTTTTTTTTTCTCTCTCTCTCAGTTGAGGTTCTCTACTCTCAGATGAATTTAGCTTGTTCCAAGTTGACATACAGCTAGCCAGCATATCAACACACCGCAGAGATGCCTGTGTGTCGATGTTTAATATTTCCCTATTCAAACCAGCCAACACATGGAACAAATGCATAAAGACTGTGAAGTATACACAGACATACACAATAGAGTTTTATCTAGTCATAAAGAAAAGCAGCATTAGCTGGGTGTGGTGGCGCACACCTTTAATCCCAGCACTCGGGAGGCAGAGGCAGGAGGATCTCTGAGTTAGAGGCTAGCCTGGTCTACAAAGCGAGTCAAGGACAGCCAGGGCTGTTACACAGAGAAAGGCTGTCTTGAAAAACAAAAAACAAACAAACAAAAAAAACAAAAGCAGTATTTGTCAGGTGGTGGTAGCGCACACTTTTAAACTCAGCACTCTGGAGAACGGGGCAGGCAGGTCTTTGAGTTCTATGGCTTAGTCTACAGAGTGCAGGGTACGTGGACTTTATCACCTGGGAAATCGGCGTGCAGCTAGAGCGAGGCTGAGACGTCCAAACCGGGAAAATGTCAATCTTGAGACCAGGCCAAAAATAAGGATCGCTTCCTCCCCTGTTCTGTGCCTACAATGCCCTGGCCCAAGCAGTCCTGTGGCCCCCACCCCCACAATTCTCCCGTAGCCAAGCACCTGGAGTGGGTCTCTATGCAAATGAGACATCCCCGTACTTTAAGCCTCCAGCCAATGATAAACACCCTGGAAACCCCTTCTCACTCCCCAAGGTTCATCTAGCCTCTCTTCGCCCCAAATGAAGACACATACAAGCTGTTTCACCAAATATCATCTAAGAGTCGCTGTGTCACTGTGAGAGCTCTGAGCTGAAAGGCTGTTAAACTTGAAGAAGGCTTTCTCCCTCCAGGCACTCAGCACCTACTGGGACCCTCGGAGCTGCCTGCCCGGCTAGGCTTCATTCCTCTGGGTCCCGTGTCTGCATGCTCTAGTGCCTGGATGCCCCAAAGGAAAGAAGCAGACCCCAGGCTGCGATTCCCCAAAAGAACTATAACACTAAAATCCCCGGAGAAGGCTTTCTCCCCTCAGCACTCCCATCCAGACAAGGATCCTGCAGACCCACCCTTCCCGCTGGGCTTCATGATTCCTAGCCTGGTGTGCAGCACCTGGATGCCCCAAGGGAAGAAGCGAGCCCCAGACAGACAACAGAGTGAGTTCCAGCACAGCTAGGGAAAAACAAAACAGAACTAAAAGAATAGCAGGCTCACACCAGTGCTTAGAATGGAGAGGCTAGAGCATCACCCCACATTCAAGTTTACTTGATTTACATAGCATGTTTTAGACCAGCCATGGTTACATAGAGAGAGAGAGCCTACCTAAAATAAATAAATAAATAAAAATAAAAAAGCCGGGCGTGGTGGCACGTGCCTTTAATCCTAGCACTCGGGAGGCAGAGGCAGGCGGATTGCTATGAGTTCCAGGTCAGCCTGGTCTACAAAGTGAGTCCTGGACAGCCAAGGCTTGTAATGAGCATGTAAGAGCAACGTCAACTGCTCAGTGTAGAAAACCATAATAAGTGTGTTATGAAGTGATAAGGACAGCTGTAGCCAGCTGAGCTAGTAAACATGAGTGGCGTATAGTAATAGATAAGCAGACCTGAGTGTGTGATGTGATAAAGAGTAAACAAACTCGGTGAAAAGTATATAAACCGCGGTCGAAAGCCATTCAGTATCTCACTTCCACCATGGCTGCATAAATCCCGACTGCCCGGAACGAGATCTACCGAATAGACCGAGACTCTGCCCAAATACCCAAACACGAATGACGGCTCAAGCTCCTAGCACCCTACTGCTGTAACCAGAAGTCGCAGCTCTGGACCTGTCGTCGCTGACACGACTCTCCATCAGGTCGTATAACCCTGATTAAGAATGTTAGATGCTACTCCTATTAGAACTAAGATAGTTATGTATGCTTGAGTGTAAGATAGAATAGTATGGAATGGTATTATTATATGATTTTGGCCATTTGTGTTTTTGGATTGATTTGGTGTTGTTTTTGTGTAGTGGTGACTGATATTCTTCAACCCGTTTATGTTAATAAACTTAGCAACTACAAAACCACTGATCAGTCTCAGATTGAGTTCATTCGGGATCCTGAGTGCAAAGTACTCAGTGCTCGCGACAAGGCTACACAGAGAAATCCTGTCTTGAAAAACCAAAAAAGAAAGAAAGAAAGAAAGAAAGGCCGGGCGTGGTGGCGCACGCTTTTAATCCTAGCACTCGGGAGGCAGAGGCAGGCAGATCGCTGTGAGTTCGAGGTCAGCCTGGTCTACAAAGTGAGTCCAGGATGGCCAAGGCTACACAGAGAAACCCTGTCTCGAAAAAAAAAAAAAGGAAAAGAAAAGGAAAAAAAAAAAAGAGAGAAATGGACAAAATAGTTAGAGACATATCAGAAGGGAGAAAATCCAAGTTGATTTATATATATATTATACTATATATATTATATATATTAATTACATGAGGCAGCCTAAATGAGAACTGGCCCCCAAGGCCTGCGGTGTCTGAGCGTTTGGTGGAGCTGTCAGGGGAGGCTTCAGAGGGTCGGCCTTGTTGCAGGAAGCGCATCACCAGGACTGGGCTTTGAAAGTTTATAAACTGACTCACCTCCAGTTTGCTCTCTCTGCTCTGTGCTTGTGGTTGTTGCGTGGCCTCTCAGCTTCCTGTTCCTGCCTGACATTTCTTATTCCTCTAGAACCAAAAGCTCATTAAAAACTCCTCCTTCCAGATGCAGCTGTGGAAATAGCATTAATCACAGTAACAGAGAAGTAATATTAGAGAGAGAAATACAAATCACTACACACCCTAAAATAACTAAAAGATTTTAGGTTTTAGGGGTGTATGTGTGTGTGTGTGTACGCACGCATGCGTGCATGAGCTCGCGTTTCTTGTTTTTTTCCAAACAAGGTTTTTCTGTGTAGCCCTGGCTATCCTAGAACTTACTCTGTAGACCAGGCTAGCCTCAAACTGAGAGGCTTGTTTTGTTTTGAGAGAGACACTGTACCCCTAGCTGGCCTGGATCTCACTAAATATACTTTTTCTGTGTTGAGGAAAAATGGCACATAGCACAAAGTGCATAAACCACTAACAAAATATAAATAGCAAATGTATTACAGTGCAAACACCCACGTGACTAGAGCATACACTGGCCACCATGTCAGTGGCCCCTACAGGCTCCCGCCTCTGGCCAAAGCCTCCTTCCTCTCTGCGCGTCTCTGGTTGTCTACTTTGGGGCTCAGTCTTCTTCACTTACACGAAACACATTCAAGGTGTAGTCATGGGGGGTGTTGTTGCTATTGTCATTGTACAAAACACTGTTTTATGGACATCCTGTAATTTATATGTCCTTTCTCCCATGGGACACACAGCATTTCCAGTCTGAGGCAATGGCAAGGGAACTTGCTATATTTGTCACTTATTTCCTGGTTCACGGAGTTGCACACTTCTTGGGATATGTCTACTTTAAAAGCCAACAGGTAGGGCCTTGCCATGGCAGAAGGCACCCCTGGGATCATTTTCACCCATAGATAAGAGAGGGAGAAGAGAAGATAAAGGGTTTTGGAGTACGTGGGGGGTGCATGGTGTGTGAGTCCAGGACAGCCAAGGCTACACAGAGAAACCCTGGCTCGAAACAAACAAACAAAATACAAGCAAACTTCTTTCTCGCTGCCTTTCACAATCCAACATTTAATTTCTTCTGCCTTTGCATACTCCACACAACCCAGTGTGGGTCCTATGACTCCTGAGGGAACAGAACTCAGGGCTGAGTCACCTGACTGCCCTGCATTTCTATGAAGTGGATTCTAGAACCTGGAGCCTAGAGCAAGGAGAATTGTTCTCAGGAGATGATGACTGCTGCCTCCCTCGGGGGAGCTGAGAAGAAAGAAACCAGAATTCAGGAAGTCCAAGAAGGAAGATAGAGTGAATCAGAATGCCGGAGAGGAAGGCAATAAGCAGACGGGAACCCAGGGAGCAGAGGGATAGGTTGGTGGTTGGGGACACTTGTTGCTCTTGCAATGGACCAGGATTTAGGTCCTAGTGCAGACATGTAGCCTCAGCTGCAGAAAAGCTGAAGCCCTCTTCTAACTTCCCCAGGCAACGGGCAAACATATGCATGCAGGCAAAACCCATACACATAGAGCAAAATAATCTTTAAATTTATGTATTTATTATTATTGTTATTGTTATTCATTATTATTATTGTTGTTATTTTATTTTTGGTTTTTTGAGACAGGGTTTCTCTCTGTAGCCTTGGCTGTCCTGGACTCCCTTTGTAGGCCAGGCTGGCCTCAAAGGCACAACCATACACCTGCCTCTGCCTCTCAAAGTGCTGGGATTAAAGGCCTGCGCTACTACGCCCAGCTCTTTTTTGTTTTTTGAGATAAAGTCTGACACCATGTCACCGTACCTAGCCTGAAACTCACCAGTGTGGGCAAGGATGGCATAGAATTTACAGAGATTTACCTCTGCCTCCCAAATGCTGGGATTAAAGGCATATGCTACCACATCCAGCTTTAAAAAAAAAAAAAAAAATTAAAGAAATTAAAAAAACATAACAAAACTCCAGAAATTAAGTGAGACCCTAGAGCTCACAAGGTTGTACGTACCTTGAGTTTGCTCCAGCAAACATGGGCAGTCTTTAATGATCACTCTCAAAAGTCAACAATGATGTGTAAAAAAAAAGAAAAAAAAATGTTGTATTTTGGATGGGAGGTGGTGGCGCACACCTTTAATCCCAGCACTCGGGAGGCAGAGGCAGGCGGATCACTGTGAGTTTGACGCCAGCCTGGTCTACAAAATGACTCTAGAACAGCTACACAGAGAAACACTCTCTTGAAAAACAAAACAAAACAAAACAAACAAGCCACATTTTAGTAACAGAGATGAAGCCGGGCACAGGTCACTAGGTTAAAACTCCGTTTGTTCTCTCTCTCTCTCTCTCTCTCTCTCTCTCTCTCTCTCTTCCCCCTCCCCATGTCTGCTTTGACTTTTGTTTTTATTTTGGTAGCTGAGGGTGGTTAATAATCGCCAACTTAACAGCATCTAAAAACAACTAGGAAAAAAAATAAGACCACCTAGAAGACCTGCCTCTTGTCACGTCCATGAGAAAGTTTGTAGACTGGATTAGTGGAGGTGGAAAGACTCACCCTAAACATGGACTGGGTCCTGGACTGAATAAAAAGGAGAAAACAAGATAAGTACCAGCAGGGCTGGAGAGATGGCTCAGTGGATAAGGGTACTGGCTGCTCATCCAGAGGACCTGAGTTCAATTCCCAGCAACCACATGGTGGCTCATAATCACCTATAAAGGGATCTGGTGCTCTCTTCCGTCATGCAGGCATACGTGCCAATAGAGTATTCATAAACATGAATAAATAAATCTTTATGAAAAAAAAGATAAGCATCAGCATCCATGTCTCACCACTTCCTGACTATGGATGCTATGTGACCAGATACCTCATGCCGTCCCTTTGTGACGGACAGACACTTAAACTGTGAGACAAAATGAATCCTTCCTTCCTTGAGTTGCTTTTGTGGAAAACGTTGTAACAGCAACAAGAAAAGCAACTAACATACCAAGTCGATCGCTGTTGAAGTTAGCCTGAACTCCTTGAGTAACAGAACTCATGGATGAAATGGTTTATGATGAGGGACCCAAAACCCTTCCCCCAATGTCACTGAGCCCTGCAGGACCGATTCCCGCCAGCTCCGTGAGGACAGATGCTTGTGATAGCAGGCTGCAGCCTCTCATGAGCTCACCGCTGGGGCAGGCAACTACAGCGCTAACTTCAGCATTCCTTTCTGATTCAGAAGTGCGAAGGTGTGAGGTGATCTCCTGGTCTGTCCTCTGCGCACATCCCACCCCTCCTTTGTTTGCCTTACCTTAAAAGGCACGAAGTTCCTGACAATCCCCTGAGGACAGACATGACATCACCCAATCCCTTTGTCTGTTCTGCCCAGCGTGGACGCAACTAACTTGACCTCCTTTTTGGTCCTTATCTCTTTAATTGTGTGTTAGAGTGACAGGCTGTGCCTCACCTGTGGAGACTCTGGAGCTAAAAAGTCTGGTAAGAGAGCCAAATTCTACCTTCAGTGAGGAGTGCCCCCCCCCAGCCCCTGCCGCCATAGTCAAAGAAAAACTAAAACAGACTTCAAAACAGGCAAGCTGAACTGCAAGTGGCTTAACTGACAGATTCTGAAGAAAGATTCCAGTTCTAGTCGCCATTTTCACATGCAGCATCGAAGAATTGCTAGTCAAGTGAAGAAACGGAAAACTAAATAATGAAAAGAGCCGGGCGTGGTGGCACACGCCTTCAATCCCAGCTCTCGGGAGGCAGAGGCAGGTGGATTGCTGTGAGTTCGAGGTCAACCTGGTCTACAAAGTGAGTCCAGGATGGCCAAGGCTACACAGAGAAACCCTGTCTCGAAAAACCAAAAAAAAAAAAAGAAAAGAAAAGAAAAGGGAACTAGAAATAATAGAGGGGTTGGGGAGATGGCTCAGTGGTTAAGAATACAAGAATACTGACTGCTCTTACAGAGGACCCAGGTTCAATTCCCAGCACCACATTGGGAGCTCTCAAGCACCGTTCCAGGGGCACCTTCTCCCAAACTTTGAAGGTATGTGCTTGAACATGGTGCATACACACTTAGGCACACACACAAAATAATTTTGCGGGGGGTGGGGGGGTGTGGGTTGGTTTTTTTTTCCCCAGCACTCAGGAGGCAAAGGCAGGCAGATCTCTTTGAATTCAACAGCATGGCCTACAAAGAGAGTTCCAGGAAATCCATGGCTGTTACACAGAGAAACACTGTCTCAAAAACCATAAAAGAAATAGTTGTGGAAAATGAAAAATATCAATGAGTAAATATGCAAACATTTCAAATTCATAAGAATTTGGTTTTGTTTTTTGTTTGTTTGTTTGGAGGGGTGGGCTTGAAAGGGTTCCATCTAAGTCTGGAACAACGAGAATACATTTTTCTACTAGGGTGGCATCTTGGTTTTTTGTTGTTGTTTTGATTTTTTCAAGACAGAGTCTCTCTGTGTTAGCCTTGACTGTCCTGGACTCGCTTTGTAGGCCAGGCTGGCCTCGAACTCACAGCGATCCGCCTGCCTCTGCCTCACGAGTGCTGGGATGTGGGTTCTGTTCTCCGAAAGGCTGGGCTGAAAATCTGGCCACAGAGTTTTTGCCAGCCTTCTGGAGGCTAGCTGAAGAATGCTCTGTCCTGAGAATCAGTCACAGAGAAGGTCTTCTGGGCAGGGAGGAAGCACAAGACAGTTGCTCACAGCCAGGTTGAGACAAGAGAAATCTATGTCCCTTCCAGAGGGGGAAGAGGGCCTCTGGCTTTCGAAAGGCCGAACTACACTTTATTAAAATAAAGATAAAAGAGTCAAACAACTAGATTTTAATTCACTAAGCTTAAAAGCTTAAGCAGAGCTATGGGGAAGGGATGGGGAGGTGGGGGGGGGGGTGCCTCACAACCTTCCAGTCCCTGGGTTTTTAAACCAAGCTTACTGGAATAGCAGGAGACACTCCCAGGACACTTCCCCAGGCTGGTCTCCAGGGTACCTTTGATATGTTTTTCTTCAAAGAGCCAGCTTTGGACACCTTTTGTGTGGGTTAGGGTCTGCAAGGAACTATCCTTTAACACATCCGGGTCTGGGGCAGGGCGGCTGTTGTCAGTAGGGGGTCTGCTCACCTATGTTGGAACACAAAGTTTGCCTGCAGACAAAGGCCCACACTGGGATTAAATGTGTGTGGGCCACCATGCCAGGCCCTAGTGTGGCATCTTGATTCGGGCACCTTGTTACCACAGCCCTGAGAGACAAGTATCTTTCTCAAGGAGGTAGAACTTGATTCCCCTGCCTTCAGGGTGGGCTGAACGATGGGTCTTTCCATTGTGGAAGTAAGTTTCTGTTTGGTTGGCCTGTTATTTGTTTTGAAGACAGGGCATATTCAAACTCAAGTTGGCCTCAGACTTGTTATACTGACGAGGATGACCTTGAACTTCTGATCCCCCTGTCTCAGCTTGGAAATGTCTGAGGTATTCACCAGAGAAGAATACTCAGATAGCCAATAGAATGCCTTTATTACCCACCCAGTGACTACACTGGGCATTTTGGACCTGAGTGCAGTCCTGAGCCTTCCTCAGTGTGGGCTGGGTTGAAACACCTCAGTTAGAAAGAACAGTAAGCCAGAAGCTTAACTACAGAAGCAAAAAGGCAAGGTTAGCACATTTATGGACTTCCCCAGAACTATGGACTGTGATGGATCAGGTATTTTTTCTTGTTTTGGCAGGTGGTACTGTCTATAATCTGAGTTCCAAGGCCTTAATGGTATTTCCACCATGGCGTCAGGTGTGCTAAGGCCTGAGGGCCTGTTACACCAAGTGCTGGGGTATAGGCACGTACCACCACAGTGAAGCACATGCTCTGGCAACCAAAACCAGAACCTTGCCGGGCATGGTGGCGCACGCCTTTAATCCCAGCACTCAAGAGGCAGAGGCAGGTGGATCGCCGTGAGTTTGAGGCCAGCGTGGTCTACAGAGTGAGTTCCAGGACAGCCAAGGCTACACAGAGAAAGCCAGTCTTGAAAAACCCAAAAAACAGAACAAAAACAAAAACAAAAAACCCACAACCTTGTATGTGCTAAATGTCACTCTACCGAATGAGCCACAGACCAGTCTTTTTTGTTTTATTTTGCTTTTTTTTTGTTGTTGTTGTTCTTAGACAAGGCCTCACTGTGTAGCCCTGGCTGGCCTGGAATTCATTATCCAGACCAGGCTGATCTCCAATTTGCACAATCCTCCTGTCTTAGCCTCCCTGGGGCTAAGATTATAGGCCTACACTACCTCGTCAGACAGCCACCTGCTGCTCTATGAGCCCAACGCAGTCTGGTTCTCCAAATCAACTTTTCCTTCTATCCATGGAGTAGTCTAGTTTGGTGGTTTCACAGTGGGAAGCTGGGCACACGACCTTCAGAGCGGCGTATGAGGCCCTGAATGAGGCCTCACCAAACAGCTGCTCTTTTACAGAGTCACCATGGCCTAAGATCCAAGGGTCAATTCTGCAAATTCTGTACCCTCGGCCTGTACCTGGCCCACCTCGGGAAGGCTGGTTCCAGTCTGAGTGCCACAGACATATGTGGAAAGCAGAATTTGGGGGCATTTTTCCTTAGACCAAGAACCAAACCCAAGATGGAGAAAATGGCCATTTGTGTTGGACATGGTGGCTCGTGCCTGTCATCCCGCCACAGGAGAAGCAGAGGCAAAGAATTACCCCATAGCTGAGTCCAGCATGGCCCCAGCAAGTTCTAGGGCAAGCAGGGCTGCACAGTGAGATGCTAGCTCTAAGAATCAGGAAAGAAATGGGAGCAAAAGAGGAAGAATGGGAGAGAGAGAGAGGGATAAAGGGAAAGCCAGTGCGAGAGCATGTAGCCCTCAGGAAAATGCAAAAAAAAAAAAAAAAAAAAAAAAAAAGGTAATGGTTGTGCACTTCAATTATAATGACTTTTTATCCTTAGGATACACTATTATTTCCCTCATACTACCGCTATGGAAACAGAGGCACAAAGAGCTTTAATAACCTTACCCAAGGCAAGTGTGGTGACATACACCTGTGATCTCATCTCTCAGGAGGCAGAGGCAGGAGGATGGTGAGGCTAACCTGTTCTAAATAGAGAGTTTCAGGCCAGCCACTGCAAACAAACAGTTTTGATGGGGTCTGAGCCCAAGCCAGCTGGCCCCAGACCCTAGACTCAGCAGCCTACGGAATGAAGCCAAATTGAAATAATTTCATGATAGCTTATGAAATGAAGGGTAGAGGGAAATGAGAGGTGTCTTGTGTAAGCCATAATAAATTATCCCAATCCCATGTCTTAGTCATGTGTACAAGGAACACAGAATAGGGACTTTTAAAATATGGGCTGTATTTGGGCCTAGAGATTTGCCTCTTGTAGGGAGAGGCAGAAGGATTGCTGTTAGTTTTATTTTTTAGGCTACATAAAGAGCCCTAAAGAATAAGAACTGAGTCTCAGGAAACAGAGTAAGGCAGGCCTTGAAAGATGACTCAGCAATTAAGAGCTCTGGCTGTTCTTCCCAGGAACCCGGCTTCAATTCCCAGATCACAACTGTCTAGTTCCAGGGGATCTGACACCCTTCCTCTTCCAGCCTCTGCACCAGGCGCACATATACAATACAGACACACATGTAAGCAAAACCCCCGTATATGTAAATAAGTATATAGATTTAAGAGGATAAAATGAAATAGGTTATGTATGTGGCTCCATCTGTAAAGCACGTGGTTAGCATGCAAGAAGCCCTGCATTTGATCCCCAGCACTGCATAGAACTGGTATGGTGGTGCACACCTGTAACCCCAGCACCCAGGAGGTAAAGGCAGAAGGGTCAATCCAGCTCAAGGCCATCCAGCCCTACCAAGCTGGAGGCCAGCCTGGGACATGAAACCCTTTGTCAAGCATACGTGAGCGAGCATGCAGGGGCACACACACACACACACACACACACACACACACACACACACACACACACACACGCGCGCGCGCGCGCGCATGTACTTAAGTATATGCACATATGCTGGGAGCACTCTATACATGTATATATGCTGGGAGCAAACTGTGCGACTCCTGGTTCTGCTGCTGACTCATCATGTGACCCTGGAACAAATTAGCTTCTCTAATATGCAGAGCGATGGCCCCCAAAGACACTCCAAGGCCCCATCCCTGGCATCTGCGTGTGTATTAGGTTCAATAGCCAACCAAGGCAAATTAGGGTTGCAGCTGGGATTAAGGTAGCTGATCAACTTCCTTAAGGGAGGGGGGAGGGTTGTTGCTGGTTATCTCCTGGACTCAACACAGTCACAGAGTCCTTGGCAGACAGTGGAGCTCAGGCATGGAGGCATGCACTGTAAAACCAGAACCCAGGAGACTAAAGCAAGAGTAATGAAAGTCTGAGACCAGCTTAGGTGACAGAAGAACATGCTGTCTCAAAAGAAGGGTGGTGTGGGGTCAGAGACTCTTGAGTTAGAGGAACTGTGACAATGGAAACAGGATCAGAGTGAGAGGCTATGAGAGGAGATCTGTCATTGGCGATCTGAAGATGGAAGGGACCATGAGCCGAGGAACGCAAGCGGCCTCTAAAACCTAGAAAAGATAAGGGAAATTTTTTTCACATGCTTGCCTGTGAAAATGAACTTTATTTCTTCAAAAACTATATATTTTATTTATTTATTGGTTTTTGTTTTTGTTTTTGTTTTTGGGGTTTTTTTTGTTTTGTTTTGTTTTTTTAACAGGATTTCTCTGTGTAACAGCCCTGGCAGTCCTGGACTCCCTTTGTAGACCAGGCTGGCCTCGAACTCACAGTGATCCACCTGCCTCTGCCTCCTGAGTGCTGGAATTAAAGGCATGTGCCACCACACACAGCATATTTAAAATTTTTTTATTTTGCATTTATAAAGTGCCCGTGTATGTGAGTGCGTGTGTGTTTGTGTGTGTGTGTCTGTGTGTGTGTGTGTGTATGCACGTATAGGCCAGAAGAGGGTGTCATATAGCCTTACCTCCCCCAAAAAGAGCAGTCCTTCCTTCACTAGATATCAGCCAGAGAGACCCATTTTCAAACTTCTGACCTCTGTAACTGTAAGATAATGGGTTTATATTGTTTTAAGCCATCAGTCTTGTGGCATTTAGTGAAAGCAGCAGCAGCAACATTAATAACAAAACTAATACAGCCTCTTTCAACCTTAGTTTTCTCATTAACACAATGGAGAAATTCAATTGAAGTTAGCTGAGCGGCCTTTTCTGATTTAAAGAGGAAACGTAAGGCCTGAAATGAAAGACCACCAATTAGTAAGACGCACAATAAAACCTGCTAAAAAACCAAGTCTGTACAACTGAGAAAAGGGACCAAAATGGATGGTGAAAATACTGAGAGACTGGCTCAGCAGCTGAGAGTATTGTTGCTTTTGCAGAGGACCTGAGTGTGGTTCGCAGTATCCACATGGTGCCTTCCAACCGCCCTTGTCTGATCTCCCAGGGCACTGGGCATGTATTGTGGTTCTGTTTTACCCAGAATGGCTGCCCGGTACTGGGCTGGGAGTGCATGCTTCTCCGCTGGAAGGTCTGAGTGCTTCCGCCTCTGGTCTGAGGAAAAGGACGAACCTCCGTCCCAAGTTCTGCTTCCCTCAGGAACATCAGGCTCTGATCTGTGCCGTAGGATTTCTGGTCTGGCCAGATTTCTCCACAGCAAAGTGTTGGCTCTTTTAAAGAGCTGTTTTAGCAGCAGATGGTGTGAAGCAATGAAGTTCACCTGTGCCTCACCAGGTTACAGCTGGAATGTGATTCCAGAGCTGAGCCAAGTGGCTCAGACAAACAGAATGGCTGCTTCGGAACCGCTGACAGCTCGCTACTGCAGATGGGCCGAGCTTCACAAAAGACAGCAGCTGCAATCCTCTCCTGGCGGACCGTGGTGATCAGGAGTGCTTCTATGGTGGCCCTGAAGGTTCTGCTGGGACAGCCTGGCTGGCAGTCAAGTCCAGGGATCCAATGATGAATTCTTCAGGGAGAAGAGTTCAATGTTACGGCTCAGCATTAACAGGCAGTCTCAGATGATCTTCTGTGAAATAGATGATGTGCGAATGCTTTATTTCCTGTGAAACAGGGACTTATAAATCTTGGGCAGTGGGGAGGGGTTTTGAGGATCCATGTTATTTCATCGGCTGGGGCTAGGATGATGGTGATCTAGTTCTATTTACATGGGGATAGATAACAGGTGACAACTTCCTGTGAGTGACCACCTGTAACCACCTTGAGGTTGTGTCACGTGCTCCTGAGGCAGGCATGGAAACAGGGAAGGAGCTCACTCCCACATCGCCTGTTCTCAGGATGAGACTCTAAATCTCAAGTTTGACATTTCCAGGCTTTGAACACGCTCTGTCTCCCCAGTTCCACGTCAGTCCTTCTGGAGGCACGGTCCATGAGCCCCACGATGGATATGACGCACATACATAATACATACAGGCAAAATATGGTGGCGCGCGCCTTTAATCCCAGTACTCAGGGAGCCAGAGGCAGGCGGATCTCTGTGAATTCAAAGCCAGTCAGACTCACTTCAAAGTGAGTCCAGGACAACCAAGGCTACACAGAGAAACCCTGTCTTGAAAAACAAACAAACAAACAATAAATAAATATGTATTAAGTAAATGATAGTTAAAGAATGGGATGTTAGAATGACAAAGAGCTATATCTCTTTGTCACTTCTTCATTGATGTGACATGATGCCAGAGGAAAAAACCTAATCAGACTTAAATTACCACCTACCTCTCTCCTGGATTTTTCACACGTCTTCAAATCCTAAAACAGCACTTCCTTCCCCACTCTCCCCCCCTAAATAAGACATGGCCTCTTTGGCTTAACCACACACCCGTCATAGCCTCGTCCTGGTATCTTCATGTTTTTCATTCATCTTCTTTGGGTTCTCACAAGCTGTGAACCCTTAAGGAGGTTAATGCCTTAATCCAAAAGAGAAGTTGAACGGGACTACGCTATGAGCCAAACAACTGCCATCTTTGGGTGTTCAGCTGTGCCCACTTGCGTAGACCATCCTAGCTGAGTTTATTGGATACTGACATCCCTTCATAGAGGATCCGGAAGTCATAAGACTCTCACTTGGGTATCCAGTTACTCCCTGCCTTCTGTGAGAGGCAAATCTGCCCTGTCTGCAGGTGGCCTATAGGAGGCGCTACAGTATATAGGTTGAGAACTACTAGAAGAGGGAATCTACAGCTATGCAGACCTGGGGAATCCCTCACCCCTACTGTGTGAAGGTTCTGGTGAGGTCTTACTGGGGGAGGCGCAGCCACACCCCCTAGTTAACCCTCCACCTTCGCTCCATAAGTAAGCCTACTGAACTCATTGGTTCGCCAGAGTGACCCTTTGGGTGATTGTGTTTCTGTTAGTCCTTGGGACCCAGAAGGGGGAGGGGTAGACATTGTTTCTGTCTCCTGCTGGGAAGGAATTTTAGCAACAGACGAAGATAGTGATTCAGAATAGGGAGGTGGCAGGAGTGACGAGAATATTTCAGCCAGGCAAAGCGGCGACACGTACAGCCCCTGCGTGTGGGATGCAGGGGCAGGAAGGAGCCAGAAACGCGGCCTCGTGCTGCCTGACACTTGTAGCACCGAGCTGTTTTCAGAGGCTTCTTGGGTGAAGCCTGGTTTCTGGAAAGTGCCTGGTGGTGGCGATGCACACCTTGAATTCCAGCACCCAGGAGGCAGAAGCACGTGGATCTCTGAGTTCCAGGCCAGCCTGGTCTACAGAGTGAATTACAGGACAGTCAGGGATATGTAGAGAAATTCTATTCCAAAATCAAGTCAAAACAAAACAATTTCAGGAAAGTTAATATAAAGCAGAACTGCAGTTTGTTGAGAAAGAGGAGAGGTTTCACATGTAATAAGAGCTAACACAGAGGCACATGGAAAAAGAAAAGTAGTTATCCAAGACTGTGGCCATAGACCTCTCAATAGACTCTGGCTCCTTTAAGTATCTTTGCAATAGCCACATAGATTTGATAGTATTTGGAGTTACATCTCTTTGTTTGTTTGTTTTTTGGATAAAGGTTTCTCTGTGTAACAGAGCCACAGCTGTCCTGAACTCACTTTGTAGACCAGGCTGATCTCAAACTCACAGACATCCTTCTGCCTCTGCCTCCCAGAGTGCTAGGATTACAGATGTGCACCACCATGCCTGGTTATTTTCTTTCTTTCTTAAAGAATTTTTTTATTATGTATTTTTAAGATTTATTTATTATGTATACAGTGCACAGCAGATCACATTATAGATGGTTGTCAGCCACCATGTGGTTGCTGGGAATTGAACTCATGACCTCTGGAAGAGCAGTCAGTGCCCTTAAGCACTGAGCCATCTCTCGGGCCCCTGGTTATTTATTTTATTTCTTTTCTTTCTTTCTTTCTTTCTTTCTTTTTTTTTTTTTGTTTTTGGAGACCATGTAGCCTTGGCTGTCCTAAATTCACTTTATAGACCAGGCTGGCCTTGAACTCACAGCAATCTGATTGCCTCTGCCTCCCAAATGCTGGGTTTAAAGGCATGCACCATTTATTTCTTTTTTTAAAAAAGATGTATTTATTTATTATGTATACAGTGCTCTACTTGCATGTATACCTGCAGGCCAGAAGAGGGCACCGGATTTCACTATAGATGGTTGTGAGCCACCGTATGGTTGCTGGGAATTGAACTCAGGACCTCTGGAAGAAGAGCCAGTGTTCTTAACCTCTGAGCTATCTCTCCAGCCCCTTATTTTATTTCTTTGTGGGTTTTTTTGTTTTGTTTTGTTTTGGTTTGGTTTGGTTTGGTTTGGTTTTTGAGGCAGGGTCTCTCTATGTTACAGCCCTGGCTGTTCTGGACTCACTTTGTAGACCAGGCTGACCTCAAGCTCACAGTGATCCACCTGCCAGTGCCTCCTGCGTGCTGGGATTAAAGGCGTGTGCCAACACGCCTGGCCTTATTTTACTTCCTATTGACTTTTAGTTTGTTTCGTTTGAGACAGCTCAAACTTATTATGTCGTGGAAGCTGACCTTAGACTTCTGCTCCTTCTCAACCTCTGGCTCCTGGGTGTTGGAGGTACAGGCAAATACTACTGAGCCCAGTTTTAGAGGAACTTTAGGTTCAAAGCAGAATTAAGCTAAAAGTACAGTGTTCCCACTTGTCACATGACCCCTACCATAGACAGCCTCTCTCATCAGCACCCCACTCCACAATGATGCGTTATAGTCAGTGAGCCTGTGTTAGCATCGTTGCAGCTCAAGGCCTACAGTTAGCCTAGGCTTCCGTCTCACATCCACCTGTTGCTACAGCTCTACACCCTCTCTGACCTCCAAGGACACCCACACGCAAGTACGTACCCACATATAGACACACAGCTAAAAATAGTAAAAATAAATCTTTTTTTTTTTTTTTTTCTGAGACAGGGTTTCTCTGTGTAATAGCCCTGGCTGTCCTGGACTCACTTTGTAGATCAGGCTGACCTCGAACTTACAAAGATCCACCTGCCTCTGCCTCCCTAAAAACAAATCTTTAATAAACCTCAACAAAACAAAATCTCATTCAATAAACATGATGTAAAAGGGAAACTCATGCCCTGCCCACCTAGTCTCACCACCTCATGGAGTCATTACTTTCTACCTACTTCCCATGAGTGGGGACCCCACCCAGTCCCCCACCCCTCCAATGCTAGCCTTACAGGTGTGCACCGCCACACCCCGCAGAGTTCCTTACAGATTCTGCACACTTCATCCCTTCTGACCATAGATTCCTATATATATTTTCCAAGTTTCTACAGACAGAAAATGCACCTCCCAGGTTCTCAGACAAAGCTGGAGGCCCCGTACTCCGGGGAAACAGTTGTTTGTTTCTGAGATACAATTGCGTGTAGGTCATTTACTTAGAGGAGCTGGAAGACATACACGTAAGCAGCAGCAAGATAAACAGTATTAAGCTTAAAGCAATGCTAGGCTGTCATACAGTTGCAAAAGAGGCCTTGGGAGGCCCCCAGGGGCCTGTAAAGCTAGAGCAGTCTTTTAGGACGGGTCCAAGCTAAGGCAAAGGCAACGTGCATTTGTGTCCATGAAATAACCAGAGATTAAGGCACTCTGTCTCTGGGAGGGAGGAGGCTTGAGCTCGGCAAAGTAGAAAGTGGACACCAGTCTCTGAAGAGGAACTTGTACTGTTTGGATGACCACACCTTCACCACATGCAGCAAGCCTCAGTAGTATGTATCACTTAGGCGCCTGCTTCTGAATTCAAATGCACACAGCTTTTCATGTACTGGTACTGTTATACCTATTTCAATATTCTGTTGTTGTTGTTGTTGTTTTGTTTTTCAAGACAGGGTTTCTTTGTGTAGCCTTGGCTGTCCTGGACTTGCTTTGTAGACCAGGCTGGCCTCGAACTCACAGTGATCTGCCTGCCTCTGCCTCCCAAGCGCTGGGATTAAAGGCGTGCGCCACCACCGCCCGCATTTTGTGTGGCTGATTTTTGACTTATTGGAGATCTAGACTGAAGCGTATTCAAGTTGTGATTTTTCTCCTGTCTTCAGTTTAAGTTTCTGCTTAAGGAAGTTGCTAATCTGGAATTCTCCCCTTCCACTGAAGTCACTATCTTCCTTCAAGTCCTGCCTCTGGGTAAATCCCACAGCTGTGAGGCTAGAGGAGCCTCCTCTGCTGATCTGTGGCCTGGAGACCCTGGGTCCCAATCCCAACGCACAGGAAATGCTCACCTGGGCCATGACCTGCAGACTGCATTTCAACTTGTGGGAAAGCTGCTCAAAACACAGGTTAAGGAGTTTCTGTGTTAACTGGCCTTGATGATTGAATGGAAATTACTTACACACACACACACACACTTACATAATATTCTATATGCATATGTAATTATATATCATATATATATATGGAAATATAGACACATACATATATATATATAAAATTAATTGCACATACATATGCAATTAGTAAGAAGATAAACCCAGATGACGTTTAGTACTCTTTTTTCAGGTAACCTAGCCCCCCAACCTTTCCCAGGCTCAACTAACCCTCTATGGGCCAGGCGTGGTGGCACACGCCTTTAATCCCAGCACTCGGGAGGCAGAGGCAAGTGGACTGCTGTGAGTTCGAGGCCAGCCTGGTCTACAGAGTGAGTTCCAGGACAGCCAGGGCTACAGAGAAAAACCCTGTCTTGGGGGTTGGGGGGACAGCTGGCGGGGGGCGGGGGTTAAGGTAGATGGCATATAATTTCTCTTTGCAGATTGCCCGCTTCTGTCACACACTGGACTCTGTGCCTACTAGGAGAGAAAAGGGGAATGAGTCCTAGTCCTGGAACTTGGATGCTTCTTAAAACTACTCACTGCCACGTTAACTTCATTGAAGTCTGTCATAAGAGCAGCTGCCTGAAATCCTAATGATCCCATTCCTTTGGGAAGCCCATGCTGCACCCCTGGTGTAATCTGTTGGCCTTTTCTTAGGCGGTTCTCTAATACTGGTACTTGGGCTGGGGTTGCAGTGCAGGGGTAAACGCTGGTCCTCAGCACAGCGATGTTATGTTATGTTATGTCTCCCACTGCTGCTGACATTTCCTTAAGTAAAATGAACGTATGTGCCCAGCCTAGACTCTACAGGGTTTCGGACGTTTCCCCAAGTGTCAGGTTTTAGGCTGTGCCCTGCTCTAAGTTACTCCACATTGTGTGAACTGATGGTGTTCCAGGCTGGAGCTTGCCCAATCAGTCTCCACTTCACAAGCAACAACTCCATCTTGAATGTAAAGTGGATGACTGTAAAAGCTGGATGATGGCGCAACTTGATGGACACTTAAAGAGCATCACTGGCCCCACCCACAAAGACATACTAATCACTTACTCTTAAGAGTTAAAAAGGAGCCTGGAGTGGTGGCATATGCCTTTAATCCCAGCACTTAGGAGGCAGAGGCAGGAAGATCGCTGTGAGTTTGAGGCCAGCCTGATCCACAAAGTGAATCCAAGACAGCCAAGGCTATAACACAGAGAAACCCTGTCTCAAACACCCCACCCCAAAGAGTTAATAGTGGGTACCCTAAAGATTTATAAAAGTTGATTGGAACAATATGAACACATGGGCATATGAAAATCATATCAGAAAACCCAGACCCAAGAAGTCAGGCCAAGGACTAAGAAGAATAAAATACCACACACAGACCTTATAAACAGAAGGACACCCCTCCCACCACCAGCCTGGCATCTGACCAGCCAGTGTGTGTGTAAAGAGATTGGCAGGCAGAGAACGCCCAACTCTCCCGGGGTCTCAGCTTGGCTTAGCTTCCTCCGTGGATGGGTTGCTGACCGTTCATCTTCCTGTTTGTCCATGCAGACTTGGTCCTGCACTTCGCCTCAATGACCTCTGTGACCCTGTGCTTCACTTCCGCACCTGGACTCAACCCTAAGGCTCAGTGTGACCCTGCAGAGGCACCTCTGGAAGACCTCCAGGGGGGCCATTATCTAACTCCTCCCCCCCCCAAGGTTCTCTTCACATTCCTGCAGGCAGGCTTTCTGTGTGAACCCCACTACAGCATCTTCAACCCTTTGTAACCATCCAGTAATCCTCATCCCTATAGTAACATACATACGGATGCATTTACTGGGCGGTGTGTAATATATGACCTGAGAGTTGATATGAGCAGGTAAGATCGGGAGAAAATGAACTCTTGTCCCAGCTGGCCAGCAAGGGAAACGGATGATTTGACAAATGACAGCCAATAAAACCAATGTAGCTTTTGCATTTGTTGGTATCCAGTAAGTTCGGACACCACGGAAAGGCACAAGGTGTTGATGTTTCTGATGCTGGACACCCGTGACATTGAGAAAGCAGTTCTGTTAAGTGGAAGTCGGATGCTAGGTGTAGAGGCTGACCACTGTGATTCTGCTAGGTGGCATGCAGGTCTGATAGATATAAGATCCAGGCCAGCCTGAGCTAAGGTGGAAGACTCCACCTTAAAAACAAAACAAAGTGAAAATAGTTGGTCTCACGGTTTAGAGCAGAGACCTGCGGCTCCTTTACTTCCCATCTCGGCCACCAGTGAAAACCTCATGGCTGTGATCAAGTCTAACTACTCCACCAAATGGAGAAAGGGCACAACCAATGCAAAAGGATGGATACCATGAAAACTGGTGGGATTTTCAGCGCTCGGGAGGCAGAACACTGTGAGTTCGAGGCCAGCCTGGTCTACAAAGTGAGTCCAGAACAGCCAAGGCTACACAGAGAAACCCTGTCTCGAAAAACAAACAAACAAAAAAAAGTGAGTTCTGGATAGCCAATACTATGCAGAGAGACCCTGTCTGGAAAAACAAAAACAAACAAGCAAAACAAAAAACAAAAATTGGTGGGATTTTGCCAGGCATGGTGATACATGTCTTTAATCCCAACACTGGGAGGCAGAGGCTGGGGCATCTCTGAACAAGTTCTACTCCCTCCCAGTGCTCCTGCATCTGCCACAGAGACTTCCCCATGTCCCTGTGGTCAGGTCTTGTGGTGATCAAACCCACGACCACTGAGCTATATAACTCCAGTGCTATGGAAAAGCCCTGAAATCACCTTTGGACTAATAGAGCACTAGATTTAGAGTCAAGACATAATTGAATACTAGTCATCTTGACCTGGGTGTGACCTTTAGCAAAAGTGGCTGGTCAGTGTTTGGTTTGAATGCAAAATATACCACCGCTACTCCACCCCCCAACACCACCACCCACCCCATCCCCACCACACCACCCCACCCCCAAACCACCCCCCCCACACTACCACCATCACCACCACCACCACACACACACCACCCCCACTCTACCACCCCCACCACACCACCCAGCCCCACCTCGCCCCCTCCCAAGCCTGCTTTGAGCATTTGCTTGGTCCCCCAGCTGGTGGCGCTGTTTGAGCCTTGCTAGGGGAAGTACACCAAGAAGGGCAGGCTTTGAGAGCGAATGATGCTGTGCTTCCTTTTCTCTTCTCTCCTCCTCCTCTTCTCTCCCTTCCTCCTCCTTGCTCCCACCCCTCTGTTTCCCATATGAGGTAAAAGAAAAAAGAATGTGGTCCGTTAGCTTCCTGCTCCTTCTGGTTGCCTTCCCTTCCTCCCCGAGAAGGACTCTGGGATCATAAACTAAAACAAGGCCTTTCCTCCCGCAGCTGCTTTTAGTCGCAGCATTTCAACACAGCAGCAGAAAAGTAACTAATTCATCCGTGGGAGAGGATTCATGTCTGCCATGGTTACCTGGTCTAAAGTCCAGAGGAAAAAGTCCTGGTCCCACGTGGGAAAGCTACCGCTATCACTTTGCTAAAAGGACATGGCATGGCCATCAAATTGACTTCTAAATAGTTGTGGTTAAGCCCATGCGTTGGTACTGTTGTCAGCTTGGGCTCGAGAGGCTTTTTATGGGGGGGGGGGGCGGGCAATGTTAAAAGCAGAGACTTAGCCAGGCGGTGGTTGCTCACGCCTTTAATCCCAGCACTCGGGAGGCAGAGGCAGGCGGATCTGTGAGTTTGAGGCCAGCCTGATCTACATAGTCCAGGACAGCCAAGGATACACAGAGAAACCCTGTCTCGAAAAACAAAACAAAAAGCAGAGACTTAACCACTGAGCCATGTCTCCTACCGCCCCTTTTTTTTCTTGTCTCTTTCCTTCATTCTCCTTCCTTTTCATCTCTCTTCCTTTTTTAGGTTTTTTTGGTTGCTTTTTTTTTTTCTTCCTTCCTGAGACAGAATTTCTCTGTGTAGCTTTGGCTGTCCTAGACTCACTCTGTAGACCACGTTAGCCTCAAACTCACAGCCATTCGCCTGCCTCTGCCTCCTGAGTGCTGGGATTAAAGGCATGAGCCACCATGCCCGACTATCTCTTCCTTTTTTTTTTTTTTAAGACAAGCCTTTTCAGGGTTGCACTTTGTTGCCCAAGTACCTGGGATTACGGGCTTATACTACTGTGCTTAGTTTTAGAATATGTCCTTGGTAACACCAGCTTTCAAATTATCCAGATAGTCTGTGTGTTTCTTATCCTTCTCCCCTGGTTAGAATGTATACCCCCCTTGGGCTGGAATGATGGCTTAGAGGTTAAGAGCACTGGCTGCTCTTCCAAAGGTCATGAGTTCAAGTCCCAGCAACCATATAATGGCTCACAACCATCTATAATGCAATCTGGTGCCCTCTTCTGGAGTGCAAGTGTAGATACAGACAGAATGTATACCCCCTCAAACACAGTCAGTTGTCCGTCAACCCCCCCAAAACACAGGAGTCTGTTCGCTGTCTCTTCTATCCTCGGAGTCTTACATAAGCACTCAGTAACTATCTGCTAAATTAATGAGTGAGGGGACTTCCTGCTCTGGGTCTTGAAGGGTTCTTTTCGTGCACCCCTTAGTTCTCTTCAAGGTTCACAGGCTCATTTCCCACAGACAAATGCCTGCCCCTCTCAAGGTTTGGAGAGGAATGCTGGAGTCTATTGCAAATTCCCGCTAACCGCCCCGGCCCTTCTGGCCACAGAGGGAGGGGCCAGGAAGCTTATCATCTCTCTTGCAGACACTGAATATGCTGTGTCAGCGTGTCCTCTGGGACCATCCTGTTTGGTAACACAGCAAATGTGAACACGAGGTTAGTTTGGTAGGAAGTGAGGTCAGTTTGGCAACTGATGGGGAAACACTGAACGGCAATGGAGGTTAACACTAGTGGAAGTTAGTGTAAGGCACGTCGTAAGGCAGAGAAGTAGATCACAAGGGGGTGAGTTGTGCAGGGCCGTTTGTGCTTAGAAAGGGAAGTTCCCTGTATTGTGTGTTTGCTTGCTGTGTGTCCTGAGCTAGTGGGCACAAGGTGGTCGGCTGCTGAGTCTCCCAGCCTGGGACACAGCTTTCTGGAGGCACCTGCAGGACAGGAGCTTTGACCAAAACTAATAGGCACCAGTGATTGGGCCTCCCACACCTTGTATTTATCCATTATCCCCAATCCTCCAATTATCCTGTTAAGCAGACACTAACAGCCATCTCACAGACACTGAAACAGCAGACGTCTAAATGACTTCCATAACTTGCCCACCATGGTTGGTAAGGCAAGCAAGCAGGTAATCCAGCTTTGCTTTTGACCCCAGTGTGGGCCTTTTCCTCCTGTCTATGCTAAATAAAGGAAACTAATGGAGACCTGGGGCTTTAATGAATTGTTTCAGAAGCCAACATTGGCTTGCATCTGTCTGCTTCCATATAAAAATGCTAAGTTAATTCTGAAATTCAATCTTTGTTAGTATTATTATTTTGATGTGGTTGTCATTTGTGTATTGTGGTCCAGACTAGCCTCAAACTCACTACCTGCGGTAGGCTGTCCTTGACCTCCTCTGGGTTGTCCTCCTGCCTCAGCCTCCTAAACCGTGGGATTATAGGAATGTGCCATCATAGGCATCTTGGAATTAGAAGCGTCCATGCAGAACTATAGAAAGTAAGATGGCTTCTGAGATGACCAGTATGCTCACATTTCCTTGTGCCAAAAGCTGACAAATACCACATGGCTGAGCCGCCTCAACAGAAAGGTTTGTGCTGACAAGCTTAACAACCTGACTGTGATGCTCTACGTTTGGCCCCCAGGACCCACAACCACCTGTAGCTCCAGCTCCAGGAGGTGATGTCCTCTTTTGACCGTGGTTGGGGGATACCTTTTTGCATGTAGTATACAGACAGACAGACACACACACACACACACACACACATACCATATACATGAAAAAAAAATTCTAAAAAGAAGAAAAAGGGAGGCTGGGTGTGGTGGCACATGGCGTTAATCCCAGCACTCCAGGGGCAGAGGCAGGCTGTGAGTTCAAGGCCAGCCTGGTCTACAAAGCGAGTCCAGGACAGCCAAGGCTACACAGAGAGACTCTGACTCAAAAAATCAAAAGAAGAAGAAGAAGAAGAAGAAGAAGAAGAAGAAGAAGAAGAAGAAGAAGAAGAAGAAGAAGAAGGGAGAATAAAGAATGAAGGTGGGAAAGAAGGAAAGGAGGGAAGTAGGGAAAATTCTATGACTAAGGCCAAGGGAGGGGAATCTCATTTGGCTAGGGTGGTCCAGCATGGTACTCCCAGAGCTGTGAAAGAAAGAATGGGTGTGGTTGGGCGTTGTGGTTCACACCTGTAATCTTCACACTCAAGAAACAGAGATAAAGCCAGGTATGGTGGCACACACCTTTAATCCCAGCACTCGGGAGGCAGAGGCAGGCGGAGCGCTGTGAGTTGGAGGCCAGCCTGGTCTACAAAGTGAGTCCAGGATGGCCAAGGCTACACAGGGAAACCCTGTCTCGAAAAACAAAAACAAAAAACAACAACAACAAAAAAAAAACAGTAGCAAACAAAACAAAAATATTTTGTGGTTGAAGGTCACTGCAACATGAGGAACTGTACTAAAGGGTGGAAGCATTAAGAAGGATGAGAACCTCTGTTTTAGTGTAAAAAAATGAAAGTTACAGCAAAAGTGTAAATGACCGTAAGTAAATTTCTTGCTGACCGTAGTGCCCTGGTTTCAGAATGGCCCCAGAAAAGTTCTCAGTGTATAGAAGTTCAGAGATGTGTAGAGTTTGGGGCTGGGTGTTTGGCCACCTTAAATCAGCTATGAATGATATATTTATTTGTGTCATGAGTTAATTAAAGTGATTTTTTTTTTTAATCCTACCCACCCTCCAGACTACAGGCTGGTCGCTATGGAACCGCAGCCGTCTAAGGTGAAGCGTGGGCAAACATAACCACTCTGAGTGTAAAACAGCTTGGTATATATCGGGGATCTAAAAAGAAGCAGGTCCTTGTAGCCGAAATGAGCGACAGGTACACGAGGAAGAGACATAGCTTCCCCAGATGTGTCCAGATGCAATGGGGAGAGGCAATGGGAAGAGCCGCTTGTCCCCCTGCTGGTCTCAATAGGACCTGAGGCACCCCAGTTTCTTTATTCCTGTTGCTATCACCTTGGGCTGCAGAAGCTTCCTCTGTTTAACCCGGTGTTGGGAATCAGCCAGTGATGGAGCAGCGGGCACCGCTAAAGGCAGGCTGGGCCAGGTGTTTTTTTTTTTTTTTTTTTTTTTTTTTTTTTAGTTTTTCGAGACAGGGTTTCTCTGTGTAGCCTTGGCTGTCCTGGACCACTTTGTAGACCAGGCTGGCCTCAAACTCACATGATCCACCTGCCTCTGCCTACCAAGTGCTGGGATTAAAGGCATGCGCCACCACCGCCGCCCGGCTTGGGCCAGGTGTTTTATGCATGCTTGGAATCCCAGCAACTGAAAAGACTCGGCCTCACTATGGCCAAGTCTACAATGACAGACTTGGTCTCCCCAAGCCAAACAAACCAGAAGGAGAAAAATACTGGCTATTGGATAAGGAGACTAGACATTTTAAAGACATAGTTCACAAAGAAGTGATCTATAGATTTAACATAATTACACAATCATGTTTTGTTGGTGTTCGAGATAGTGTCTTGCTGTACAGCCCTGGCTAGCTTCCCAAGAGCTGCCATTAAAGGTGTGTGCCACCTTGCCTGGCTATAATTAAGATTAAAGCATCTCCTTTGTTTGCTTGGGTTTTTTGTTTGTTTTTGTTGAGTCGGGCTCTTGTATGGTTGTTTGTTTTGTTTTTTGTTTTTCGAGACAAGGTTTCTCTGTGTAGCCTTGGCTGTCCTAGACTTACTTTGTAGACCAGGCTAGCCTCAAACTCACAGAGATCTGCCTGCCTCTGACCTTGATCTCTGTATGTACCATAGGAAGCCTTTGAACTGAACCTCTTGCCTCTATCTCCTTAGTGCTGGGGTTCACCTCCACTGTTGTCTGTTTTTTTGTTTTTGTCTGTTTGTTTGTTTTTTTCAAGACAGGGTTTCTCTGTGTACCCTTCACTGTCCTGGACTTGATTTGTAGACCAGGCTGGCCTCAAACTCAGAGATCTGCCTGCTTCTGTCTCCCTGAATGCTGAGATTACAGGCATGTGTCACTGAGCTTAGCTATTGTCTGATTTGTTTGTTAGGGTTTTTTTGAGGAAAGCTCTCTTATGCTCTGGGCTAGCCTACATTCAATATGTTATGTATCTGAGGCTGGCCTTGAACTCCTGACTCTCCTGTCTCTCCTTCCCAAGGGCTGGGTTACAGGCTTGTACCACTTTGCCTAGTGATTAATTTAAAATTAAAAGTATTTAATTTAATGGCTGTAATTAGACTACAGCTCAGTGGAAAAGCACTGGACTTCTAAGTATGAGACTAGGGCCTCTCTCTCCACCACCAACACTAAAACAAAACGAAGAAATCAACTGCAATTAATTTTGCCTGCAAACTGCATATTTGTAGAATAAGTACCTGAAAGCAGAAAGCTGAGTTACTGATTCATTTCACCAGTTTCACACAGATCATTTTTTCTAATTAGAAAAGAAATCATGATATTTCTCCCTGGTAGCCCCTCCCAGTCAGTTTCTTCCCATCTTTTTCTTCTGTATGTCAACAACATACAGTCATATACACCAGAATAAGTACTTGTTTAATTACAGTAGATTTTATAAAACTCTTTATTGGTACTTTGTGAATTCTGCATCATCTACCCCAAACCCATCTCCCTCCCCCTCCTCTCATACCTGCCTTCCACCTTTGCAACTCCCCCCACCTCAACAGAGGAAAAAAAAAATCCCACTGTGGAAGCTGTAGTGTGTCACAGTATGTCCTACTGTACCCCTTTGTCCATATTTCTTTTAGCTCATTGGTCTGACATGAGTGAGGCCTCTAACTTCTGCTACTCGATCAATACTGAAACCTTTCGGAGACCTGGTTGTTGCCCTGTGTCATGGAGATCCTGCAGCTTTGGATTTGTAGGAACTGCTCCAGTTTATAACTCCACTGTGGGAGGCGGAGGCAGGATGATGAGAAGTTCATGACCAACGTTGGCTATATACTGAGTCTGAAGGCAGCTTGGGTTAAAGACTCTTTCTCAAGCAAGCAAACAAACAAACAAACAAACAAACAAGAGACCTGCTCATCACTTGGGAGGCAGAGGCAGGTGGATCTCTGTGAGTTCGAGGCCAGCCTGGTCTACAGAGTGATCCAGGACAGCCAAGACCACACAGAGAAACCTTGCCTTGAAAAACAAAACAAAGAAACAAACAAATAAAAACAACAAAAAAAGAGAGACCTAACTATTTCTTTAAAAAAATATTTTTTTTTTTTTTTAGCCAGGTGTAGTGCCTCACACCTGTAATCCTAGCACTCAGGGAAGCAGAGGCAGGCAGATCTCTGTGAGTTCGAGGCCAGCCTGGTCTATAAAGTGAGTCCAGGACAGCCAAGGTTACACAGGGAAACCCTGTCTCAAAACAAATAAATAAACAAATAAAATATTAAATTTTATGTGCATTGGCAAAGGGCTGTCAGAGCCTTTGGAACTGGAATTACAGACAGTTGTAAGCTGCAATGTGGGTGCTGGAAACTGAACCAGGGTCCTTCAGGAAGAGCAGACGGTGCTTTTAACCACTGGGCCATCTCTCTCCAGCCCGAGGTCTAAACTTTTTGAATGAAACTGTGCTTTGACATCTACTGAGATACCTGCTTTTCACAGGCAACAGAAAACTGTCTCGGTGCCCAAAACTGTTTTTTTTTTTTTTTTCTTACCTTTCATAGCACAGAGACAAAGCTGTAAAACACTTTCTTGGTGGAGAAGGTTCAGTCAGCATTTTACCTTTGGTTTAGGTAAAACAAGTTTCTTTGCTCAAAGTCAATGGACCTAGAAGGTTGACCAGCCGACTCTCTGATCCCATCTTACATAACACAAATAAACAGCTACAAGACTGCAGCCTGTGACCTTTTCCTTCTTAGGGCTTTAACTGTTTATCATTGATCTTTCTGCAGTAAATAAGTGACAGCCACAGAAATACAGAAAATGCTGAGTTATACCTGTGTTTTCTAGAGGAGCCCTCCCCCCACAACCCCCCACCCTCCTACCAAATAAAGACCTTTGCTCTTGGTCACCAGCCGGAGCTTCTTGGTAAGCCCCCGTTGATGAAGGCACCACATACATTGGTCACAGGACATGGAGGAATCAAGTTGGCATTGACCACAAAACTTCCTCCCTGCTTGCTAGCTTTCACAGTGATGGAAAGATCTTTGTAGGCTGCCGGGGAGAAAAAGTCATCAGTGACGTTACCGATGTGTGAACACTGTGAAGCAACGCCTGTGAATGTTACAAATGCTATGAGTGTGCACTGAGTGTGCACGAATGTTACAGGGATAGCCTGTGGTTCCTGATTTTCTTTTTTCTTTCTTTCCTTTTTTTTTTTTTTTTTTTTTTTGGTTTTTTGAGACAAAGTTTCTCTGTGTAGCCTTGGCTGCCCTGGACTCACTTTATAGACCAGGCTGGCTTCGAACTCACAGCGATTCACCTGCCTCTGCCTCCCTGGGATTAAAGGCGTGCGCCACCATCCCCGCCTAGCCAATAATTTCTGATCTGCGTTAAAGCCTACTCCACAGAAGGAGACATATGTCTGATACTGTAAATCTGGCCAAGAACCCATGGCTGGGGAGCTTACAGGCCCGAGGGATAAACCTACTCTTATTCTGCTAAATAGACATAGTATCCAACTGCCCTGTAAAATTGGTAGCCCTCCGCCCACAGAGTAGTTCAGCTCTCAGATCCCATCAGAGAAGTTTCTTTGTGAAGTAGATGGTGGGTTTAACTCAGAAGCTCACAAACTGTCAAAGTGCAAAGTGTGTCAGTGGAGTGCTCAGCCACAAATAGGACATCCATAGCCTTCTTCCCAACCCCACCACATACACCCTCCAAGGCTCAGGGAAATGAAAGGAGAGGGAGAATGAGAGGATATACAGGCCAGAGGTTAGAGAGAACTGGAGTGAAACAGTGTCTTCTGGCCATGACAGGACCACTGCACTCATGAGCCCACAGCAGCTATGGTTGCCTGCACAAGACCCATTCAAGATCAAGCCAATCAGCTGGGTGTGGTGGCACACACCTTTAATCCCAGCACTCGGAAGGCAGAGGCAGGTAGATTGCTGTGAGTTCCAGGCTGGCCTGGTCTACAAAGCAAGATCAGGATAGCCAAGGCTACACAGAGAAACCCTGTCTCAAAAAACAAAACAAAACAGAAAAATCAAGCCAATCACCAGGTGGGTGAATGTTACTTCAGAACATGGCTGTTCTGGCAAGAGATCACATCCAAAGATCTTCTAGGTCTGTGTGATCTGGCTGGACTACAAATACAAACACGCCTTTAATCCAGGAGACAGAGGCAAACAGGTCTGAGTTCAAGGCCAGCCTGCTATAGAGCAAGTGTCAGGTAAAGAAAAGCGTAGGTCCAGGTGTGGTGGCACATGCCTTTAACCCTAAACAAAGTTAGTTTGTAGAAGGAAGCACCCATGTTTGAAAGTGATGTCTAATTGGGTGGTAGAAGAGGTGACAAATCAGAGAAGATTTGACAGAATAGGATAAACCCAACTCTCATGAGAAGGGAAGCTACTTAAGAGGCAGTTTTTCAGAAAGAGGAGGCAGTTTTTTTTACCAGGACAGTAATAGAGAGGTGGGTTGCAAAGAGAGAACTCGGGTGAAGATGGAACAAGCCAGAAAATGAGAAGAAGCCAGAAGATTAGAGCAGATTGCTGAATTATTTTATTTGGTGGCCCATACCTTTAGTCCCAGCACTCGGGAGGCAGAGGCAGGCAGATCTCTGTGAGTGTGAGGCCAGCCTGATCTACAAAGAGAGTTGCAGGACAGCCAGGGCTATTACACAGAGAAACTCCATCTCAAAAAACAAAACAAGGGCTGGAGAGATGGCTTCAGAGGTTAAAAGCAGCTTCTGCTGGCTGCTCTTCCAAAGGTCCTGAGTTCAATTCCCAGCAACCACATGGTGGCTCACAACCATCCATAATGAGATCTGATGCCCTCTTCTGGCCTGCAGGAAGAGTGCTGTATACATAATAAATAAATAAATAAATAAATAAATAAATAAAAAACAAAACAAACACAAACAAGCAAAAAACAAAAAGAAAGAACAAACAAACAAAAGATCAAGCCAATCCACATTCCAGCATAGAGAAAGAAGTATGAGGTTCCTAACCCTGGCCCTAACCCCCAGCTGAAGATAGGAAAGCCCTATTCCAGCTTTAGGGAAAAGATAACATTTCTTTTTCCCTACCCTTTTATGCTTGGCGATAGGGGAACAGATGACTTGAGGTGCCTGCCTGTATTGGGGGATCTTTCCCTATCAGAGTACCAAATCCCAAACCAATTTTTTCTGAGAACATCTTCAAAGACATTCCCATAAATAATGCTTTGTCAGATCTCTAGGTATTGCTCGGGGTGAGGAAGGAGGAGGAACAGAGTTGAAATAGGGGTTTGTACAGCCCAACCAACCCAAACTCCTGATATTCCTGCATCTCACTCCCTGGTACTGGAAGTACTGGCATCTACCGCCATGCCTGACTCTTTGATGTATTCTTAACCCAGTCAAGTCGACACCCAAAATTAAACAGCATAATCAGGTATTAGGAAGATAGGGATTTAAAAATGGGATGGAATTATAGTTTTCTGGAGTTGAGGTATGATTTTATGAGAGTGAAGAGGTGATTTGAGGGTGGGAGTAAGGGGAAGGCTAATTTAATTCTTGTATAATAACAAATAGGCTGAAAATGTAGCCTTCCTAAATATCTGGGTTGTACTTTTTTGTGACAAGACCATTCATTAGGAAATGCATAAGCAGGGCTAGGGATGCTGCTCAGGTGGCAGAGTCCTTGCTTAGCATCCATGAGGCTCTCTCCTCTGCAGTACCACATAGAACCAGACATGCTGGTGCAGGCCTGTAGTCCCAGGACCCAGGTAAATGAAGGAGGTCCAAGTTCAAGGTCATCCTCAGCTACCCAGTAAAAGTGGCCTTGACTTCATAAAACTCTCAGGAACTATTACTTAGTTTTATATACCCATTTACTTCTCTTGGTTTCTTTCTTTTCTTTTCTTTCTTTTTTTTTTTAGATAGGGTTTCTTTGTATTCATCTTGGCTGTCCTAGACTTGCTTTGTAGACGAGGCTGGCCTCTAACTCACAGCGATCCGCCTGCCTTTGTCTCCCAAGTGCTGGGATTAAAGGCATGTGCCACCACTGTCCGGCTCTTTTGGTTTCTTTCTTTCTTTCTTTCTTTCTTTTTTAATTTTTAATTTTTAACTTTTTTGTTTTGTTTTGTTTATTTCTTAACCTGGATATCACACAAATAATTGAGACTCTTTTGTATTTGTTTATAAAGCTTTACAATACAATCTTGAGCAGTGTAAATCTGTTCTTAACCCTCTGTGTTATCCCCCAAGTTACTTGCTTTTTTTTTTTTTTTTTTTTTAAGACAGGGTTTCTCTGTGTAGCCTTGACTGTCCTGGGCTCATTTTGTAGACCAGGCTGGCCTAAAACTAATAGCAATCCACCTGCCTCTGCCTCCTGAGTGCTAGGATTAAAGGCGTGCACCACCAAGCCCTGCTGTTACTTGTTTTTTAGTTCTTTCTTTGCTCCAGCTGAATCTTCTTCATCTCTCCTGCAGCTCTGCCTGTGACTGAATCCCTTGCTGAGCTCCTTACTTCTTCTCCAAACTCCTCCTCCCCTGGCTAGCAGGAAGTCCAGCCCTATTCTCTCCTCTGCTCTGCAATTGGCTGTAAGCTGCTTTATCGGCATACAAGGGGACAATTGGGGACAGCGCCTATACAACATTGAGAAAGGAGATTCTCAGAACAAGGCTTGCAACCACATATGGGTGCATACAGAAATTAGCATTTGAATTATACAATAGCCTTATGCCAACAGGGGATAGTGGTACATAACTGTAATTTTGGCATTATAGAGACTACATATCAAGTTTAAGGCCATCCTTGGCTACATAAAAAAAAAAAAAAAAAAACAAAAAGCCTGGCATGATAGTGCACACCTTTAAACCCAGCACTCAGGAGGCAGAGGCAAGCAGGCAGGCAGAGTCAGGTGAGTTCGAGGCCAGCCTGGTCTACAAAGTGAGTCCAGGACAGCCAGGACTACAAGAGAAACCCTGTATCGCAAACAAAACAAACAAACAAACAAAAAAAACTGAGATGGTCATATAGGCTTGGGACTCCAGCTACTCAAGAGATTAAGGCAGGATTGTTAAAGACAGTGTTCAAGGGGGCTGGACATGTAGCTTAATTGTTAAGAGTACATGGTGGGCTGGGAGATGGTTCAGAGGTTAAGAGGACTGACTGCTATTCCAAAGGTCCTGAGTTCAATTCCCAGCAACCACATGGTGGATCACAACCATCTATTATAAGATCTGGTGCTTTCTTCTGGCCTGTAGGCAGAATACTGTATACATAATAAATAGATTAAAAAAATAAAAAGAGGACGTGGCTAGCATACATGAAGCCCTGCCTTCAACTTACACAGCAGATAAACTGGGGAGTGATGGTATAGGCCTTTAATCCAGTACTTGTGAAGTGGAGGTGGGAAAATCAGAAACTCTGAGTCAGTCTTGGCTATATAGTGAGTTCAAAATCAGCCTGTAATACATGAGACTGTGATTCAAAAAAAAAAAAAAATTGCCAGGCATGGTGTTACACACCTTTAATCCCAACGCTTGGGAGACAAAGGCAGGTGGATCTCTAATAGGCCAGCCTGGTTTACCCAGTGAATTCCAAGACAACCAGTGATATGTAGAGACACCTTCTCTCCAAGAAAAGTTTTTAATTAAATTTACTTGTTTGGTTGTTTAGTTTTGGGTTTTTTGGTTTTTCTGGACAGGGTTTCTCTGTGTAGCCTTTGCTGTCCTGGATTCATTTTGTAGACCAGGCTGACCTCAAACTCACAGTGATCCACCTGCCTCTGTCTCCCTGAATGCTGGGATTACAGGCATGCGCCACCATGCTCAGCTTTTAATTCAATTTAAAGATAGGTAAGATAAGCAGTTCCTCGCAGTGTAGCATCTTTGTGCTCTGTCATCCTCCACATGCAAGGCAAACACTGTACCATTCCTCCAATACCTGTCCTTGGATGTCAGTATCTACTGGCAGTTTCTGGAACCATTTCTCCACAGACCCAGGGATGCCTATCCACAGATGGAGCGGCTTAAGTGAGATACAGGCATTCCTGTACACTTCTGGTTGTGTTGGCTGTGCCAGTGGCCGTGAGAATGACGCTGTCCCTGCTGTTCCACAAAGTAACTCCAGCTTCCGCCGGCATCACGCCTTTTCATAACATTTTATTTTTTAATTTGATTTAGTGTATGTGTGTGTGTGTATTTATAGAGTGTGTACATGTGGACGTGGGCATGTATTATGTGTTTGTGTGTATATGAGTGTGTATGTGAGCTTGTATGTGTGTGTACATTTGTTTTTGTATGTTGTTGGTATATGTTTGCCTGTATGTATATGTATGCTTGTGTGTGTTGTGTATCTGTGTGTGCGCCTGCTTTTGTGTGTTTATGTATATATGTGTATGTTTGTATGTGTGAGTGTGTTTGCATGTGTGCAAGCTTGTATATATGTGTTTGTATGCATGTATGTGTGTGTTTGTATATGTCTCTATATGTGTATGCTTATGTGTGTGCGTGTGCACTCAAGTGGGCTTTTTATAAAATGGTGCATGATCAACCTAGTTTTTTGTTTTGTTTTTTCTCTTTCTCTTTCTTTTCTTTTTCTTTTTGGTGTTTTGAGACAGGATTTCTCCATGTAGCCTTGGCTGTCCTGGACTCACTCTGTAGACCAGGCTGGCTTTGAACTCACAGAGATCCATCTGCCTCTGCCTCCTGAGTGCTGGGATTAAAGGTATGTGCCACCACGCCCGACCCTTTTTTAATTTTTAAAAGTGTATTATTTCAGGCAGCATAGTGGCACACAGAGAAACTCTGTCTCGAAAAACCTTAAATTAAAAAAAAAAAGGTCTTATTTCATGTGTATGAGTGTTTTGCCTGCATGCATACGTGCCATGTGCGTGCCTGGTGCCCACAGAGGCCAGAAGAGTTAGATCCCCTGGAACTAGAATTACCAGTGGCTGTGAGTTGGCAAGGGGGCTCTGGGAAACTGAACCCTAATTCTCAGGAAAATCAGCCAGTGCTCCTAACCACTGAACATCTCTCCAGCACCGACAAGTGAAACATTTTCTCACAAGCTGGACAGACGTAATGCAGTGGGTCATGGAGATTGACCATGTCCCTACTGAGAGACCAAGAAAGCAGAAATGGACAAAATGAGTCCTGGACAGGTCTTGTTCCTATGAGAGCTGAAGCTGTCTGCGCAGCCTGGTGCATGCACAGGGAAGAATCGGAACATATATCCAGAGGGGTCCTAGCCAAAGAACCTTCTATCCTTCCCATGGGGGGCCAAGACACATCTGCCACTAAACCAAGTACTCACTGGAGCCTCCTGGTTGCAATCATTTGCTTCCATCTGACATTGGCCCTTCAGGGTTCAAAATATTTTATCCCTGTATTTTGTTCACATGTGGTAACATAGATTTCAAGGTACCAGCTCCTTCCCTCTTTCTTACTTTAGGGAAATAAGGAAGGATTTTTCTTTTTAAGCTTACGGTTTGAGTGTACAGTCCGCTATGGCGGTAAAAGCACCTGTAGCTGTGGGGAAAGGAGCGGGAAGCCACTGCTCTTGCTGCGTCAGCAGTCAGCAAGCAGAGGGCCGTGGATGCTACTGCTCAGCTTGCTCTTTTCCTTCACCTTTTTTTTTTTTTTTTTCATCCAGTCCAGGACCCAAGCCCATCTCGATAGTGCCGCTTATCCTCAGGGCAGATCTTTCCATCACCATCAAACCTCTCCAGAAACATCTTTACAGATACACTAGAAGTGTGTTTCCTAGGTGATTCTGAGTCTGGTCACATGGACAGTGAGGATTAGCCATGACAAGCCACCCGCTTGGAAACTTGTTGCCTAAAGGTACCACTTTATGCATCCCGGGGTCTAGGATGATTCAAACAACTGATTCCCCTACCTCTACCTACCAGTGCTAGGGTTAGAGTTGTATGTACTTACTTCATCACACCCCATTAGTTTAGTGCTGAGGATGGAGCCCCTGGCCTACTGCATGCTATGCAAACATTCTAACAAATGAGCCCCAGCCGCAGGTCATAAACCCCACACTCTAAGCCATAACCTTAGTCTCCAGAAGCTCATGACCACCTCATACATCAAAGTACATTCAGCTCAACTTCAAAAGTCTCCATGTCACTCAGAAGGCAGAGGCAGGCAGATCTCTGTGAGTTTGAGGCCAGCCTGGTCTACAGAGTGAGTCCAGGGTAGCCAAGGCTACACGGAGAAGCCCTGTCTCGAAAAACCAGGAAAAAAGAAAGAAAGAAAGAAAGAAAGAAAGAAAATTCTTCATAGTTAACCTTCACTGTCAGTTTGACCAGATTTAGACAGAAAGAGCTGCCCTTATTGTAGGTGGCACCATCTCAGCGGGCTGAGGGGCTGGACTGAATGAAAAAGGGTAAAGAAGAAAGCAGAGCCAATACTGTTCAAAGTCCAAAGTCAGGCAGGTGATGTGGGCCACCACCGCCCAGCTACAATCCTCTTTTTTTTGGGGGGGGGTTTCGAGACAGGGTTTCTCTGTGTAGCCTTGGCCATCCTGGACTCACTTTGTAGACCAGGCTGGCCTCCAACTCACAGCGATCTGCCTGCCTCTGCCTCCTAAGTGCTGGGATTAAAGGCGTGCGCCACCATGCCCGGCTCATAACCCTCATTTTTAAGGGGCCGGTCAACAGTTTATTCTGGAGCCATTCTGAGTGACCATGACCTGGGAACATGGGATTTAGGTTACCCAAATTCCATGTTCCAACATAGAAGCAATTTCATTAAATTTTTATAGTTTTACAGAAGAAAGTCACAAATCAAGGCAAGTTTGTTTGTTTGTTTTGGGGAGGTTGCTTTTGGTTTTTCTTTTCTTTTTTTTTTAATAATTTATTTTATTTTATGTGCAATTGTATGTAGGTGTCAGATCACTCAGAACTAGAATTATAGACAGTTGTAAGCTGCCATGTGGGTGCTGGGAATTGAACCTGGGTCCTTTAGAGGAGCAGACAGTGCTCTTAACCACTGAACCATCTCTCCAGCCCTGTTTTTTGTTTTTGTTTTTCAAAACAGGGTTTCTCTGTGTAGTCTTGGCTGTCCTGGACTCACTTTGTAGACCAGGCTGGTCTCGAACTCACAGCGATCCGGCTGCCTCTGTGTTTTTGGCTTTTCAAGACAAAGTTTCTCTGTATAGCCATGGCTGTCCCAGTATTCATCCTATAGACCAGGATGGCCTCAAACCCAGAGATCCACCTCCCTAGTGATGGGATTAAAGATGTGCATCACCACCACCACCCAGAAAAATCAAAACACACCGGTGGGCACCACCAAAGAGGCAGGCACAACAAGATGAGGGGAGTTATTCTGTAGGCCTATTTGATGACATTCTTAGCTTTTGGATCGGTGAACCCTAGTGTTCTGCTAAGTCTATAAGTTCTAAGAGGTCTTTATTTATTATCAAAAGATAGTAATTCCAATATAGAATAAGGCACGGAATGGTTGTTTCAGAAGCCTATAACTAGCTTAAGATAAGGAAATTAGCCTCTGAGCCTGCAAAATCCCAGTCTCCTCATGGTACTGAAATTCCAATTGGTCCATCATTATTCATAGCCAGACACAGCTTCCCCCCTTGTGCCCCCCCCCCCCCCCGCTCCCCAGGAATTTTCATCACAAGAGGTAGAAGGAGGACCAGAAGGTCAAAATTATCCTTGACTACATAGCAAGTTGGAGGCTAGACTGGACTACCTTTGGATCTTGATAAAGCCCAACGAAGATATAATTACCCCACTAATGCCATCCCACTGTTTGAGGACATAGTTTGCTCAGTATCAGTCCTTTGATGCTGATACGTTTCTGGCAATGATTTTGGTTTTTGTTGTTTGTTTCTCAAGACAAAGTTTCTCTTGTAGTTCTGGCTGTCTTAGACTCACTTTGTAGACCAGGCTGGCCTCGAACTCACAGCCATCTGCCTGCTTCTGCTGGGATTAAAGGTGTGCACCATCATGCCCAGCCTGGCAATGGCTTTGAGTTCATAAATCAGAACCAGGATATCTTTCATGATATCCCCGGACTCCTCAGATCCCCTAGGCACTGCCGAGAGCCTCTTCAAAGCAACCTATTATTATATCACAAAGACAGTCCTTAAGGGAGATGGATGTCACCTGCTACTGGGGTGAGCACCAGCTGCTGGACCTGGACCTCACTAAAAACATGCCATCCATCCACATGGTTTCCCCTGGCTATGTTTATGGCACCATCTCCACCTGCTCCTGTCACCAGATCTGTTTAATTCCACTCAGCAAAAACTGCTAGTCAAACTTCCAGAAGCCCCATAGCTGACAGAGAGACAGGTCTAACAGGGCCACTGCTTGTCTTGGACCAGGCCTGTTGGCTTCCACCTCAAACCACCCTCTGACCACGTGTTACCTGGAATGCTACCTGTCCTGTCCTGCTTCCCAGGCAGACTGTCTGTCTGTGAGTTTGACTTTTTCTCTGTGGTATTCAGCCCCCAAACCAGCTTCAAAAGCCCCAGGCCTGTGCCTTCTACTGTCTTCTCACCAACCATATGTATTTATTTAAAAAAAAAAAAAAAAATTACCTACAGCCAGGTCTGGAAGCATCCTTCTTCCTTCCTTCCTTGTTTTTTTGAGGCAGGGTCTTGCCAGGCTAGCTTTTCGGCAACAGCCTCCCATGTACTCGGTTTTCAGCACTCTTTACCAATCCTGGCCCAACCAACAATTTGAACAGCAGCTGATGCCTGCTAAGTCATCTCCTTGTTTCTTAGCACCCACTTATGCTGAGTGACCACGTGATACAGCCATCCTTTCTCCAGCTTTGGATATCAGGCTGGGAGGTGGTGTTTACCTTCCTGGGGGTGGGGGGTGGGGCAGGGGGGTTAGGCCAAAGGTCAACCAGATCTTCCCGTCTCCCAGGAGGCACCAGACACAGAACATTAATTACATCCACACCAATAATCAAAACTAGTCTTGGGTTTCCAAGCTCCTTTCCTGCCTCCCCCAGTAAGATGCTGTCACAGTTAATCTTTAGTCCGCCGGCTTCTTTCCTTTGGCAGCCTTGACTTTAAACAGCTCTGAAAGTAAAGGGTGGCGGATCCAGCTGAGACTTATACTGTGCCTAGATCGCTGCAAGCCCTGTCACAGGAAGAGTGGATATTCCAGGGCTGACTCATCTGTTCCTTGGGGCACCGATACTCAGTATCAGGCCCCAGCCTTTGATGAAAAACCCCAGGCTGGCTCGGAGCTGTCTTTCCTCTTCAGATGCCTCTGCTGTGTGTGTGTGTGTGTGTGTGTGTGCCTCATGCGCCTGCCTGCTGGCCTATCTGTCTGTCTGTCTGTGTTTACTGTTTCCAGTAGGCTGGCTAGCCAGTGAGCTCCCAGGATCCTCTGTCCCTACCTCCTCTCACCGAGGTTACAAATATGCATGGGCATGTCAAGCTTTTTGGAATTTGAACTACACCAAGCACTCTTACCCATGCAGCCATCTTTCCCAGGCTGCCCCTCTCTTTGTTTTCTTCCTTCTTCTCTCTCTTCCTCTCCCTCTCCCCACCCTGATCCCTCTCTCTTTCTTCCTGAGGCAGAAGCTCAGGTGGCCCATCCTTCCTGGAACTCTCCTAAGCACCAAGTGTGCCCTTGAACTCTTGCTGCTCCAGCTTCTACCTCAAAACTACTCGGTTTGTTTGTTTGTTTGTTTGAGACAAGGTCTCTCTACATGGCCCTGGCTGTCCTGGAACTCTATATATAGACCAGTAAGGACTTAAACCCACAGAAATCTGCCTGCCTCTCCTCTAGAATGTAAAAGACATGTGCCACATGTCCTGGCACCTTTCTTTCTTTCTTTCCTTTTTTTTTTTTTTTTTTTTTTTTTTGATTTTTCGAGACAGGGTTTCTCTGTGTAGTTTTGGCTGTCTTGGACTCACTCTGTAGACCAGGCTGACCTCGAACTCACAGAGATCCGCCTGCCTCTGTTTCCCAAGTGCTGGGACTAAAGGCGTGCGCCACCCCCCGCCCGGCTCTTTATTTTTTCTTTTTGGATGTTTGTTTGTTTGAAACAGGTTTCTCTGTGTAGCCTTGGCTGTCCTAGAACTCACCTTGTATCTGGAGACCAGGCTGGCCTCAAACTTAGAAAGATCCTCCTGTCTCTCTCTGCCTCCTGAGTACTGGGATTAAAGGTGTGCGCCACCACATCTGGCTTTCAATGCTGAAGTTTCTTAACCCTCCTTTCTTGGAGTTTCTTTTTCTTAGCTCAGGGATGCTGGTAATCGCCCCTTCTAAGTCAACTATACCTTATTTTTCCCACTTCCCCTTTCTTTTCGTAGTTGCACAGAGGAAGGGGCAACTGCAGACAGAGAACTGGATTAAATTGCAGGTTATCTCAATTTCTCTTCCTGGTTCTGCCTCTGCCCTTGAGGTCTCACTTCCACACCTACATCACTCTCTTTCTGTCAGCAGAATGGCTACAGATCCAGTCAAGTGGAAGGGCGGCTGGCACCCAGCGAGGTGCCTTGGCTTGGCACAAGTGGGAGGTTCTGGGAGAATTTGAAAGTGATGGTATCTTATCGCCGAGATGAGCCAGGGATCTCACAGTACAAAGCAGCAAGCTGAGCAGATTAAAGACAGGAAGCAAAAAATATTGGGGAAAAGACCAAGTTGGTTCAGGAAAATCAATACTAGGTACATTTATATAAGATCCTCCCTGGCGGGGCGGTGATAGAGCACACCTTTACTCCCAGCACTTGGGAGGTAGAGGCAGGTGGATTGCTGTGAATTGGAGGCCAACCTGCTCTACAAAGTGAGTCCAGGACAACCAAAAAGGAAAAAAAAAAAACTCCCCCTGAAATTAATTGTATTCTTTTTTGTTTGTTTGTTTGTTTTTTTCAAGACAGGGTTTCCCTGGCTGTCCTGGACTCACTTTGCAGACCAGGCTGGTTTTGAACTCAACAACAAACTGTCTGCCTCTGCCTCTCAAGTGCTGGAATTAAATTTTTAGTTTGTTTTGTTTCATTTTTCAAGACAGGGTTTCTCTATGTAATAGACCAGGCTGGCCTTGAACTCACAGCAATCTGCCTGCCTCTGCCTCCCAAGTGCTGAGATTAAAGGCATGCGCCACCACACCCGGCATTTTTTTTTTTTTCCGAGACAGGGTTTCTATGTTTCCTTGGCTGTCCTGGACTTGCCTTGTAGACCAGGCTGACCTTGAACTCACAGCAATCTGCCTGCCTCTGCCTCCTAAGTGCTGGGATTAAAGGCGTGTACCACCATGACTGGACTCTACTCCCTTACCTGCATCCTTTCCTTTGACTGGTCTCTGAAAAGATAGCTCTTGTCCTGTTGGAAGTCAGATGTACCTCTGGAGTCCAGACAAAAGATGGGCTCCCGCCGATGGAAAAAAACACATACAAAGACATATGCCAAAGTCTAGGGCCTCACCTCCTGCTTGAATCCTAGAGGCACACAGAGATCTCTATAAAGCTTACAAAGACCCGAGAGCCCGTGGGCAGGCCTGTCCTTTGTAAATCCCATTTGGAGCTCATAGCAGTTCAGAGAAAGCATTTGTTTGTTCATCCATTCAACAAGTCATTCCTGAGGCTGAAGGGGGTGAATCAGACCCAGTGCCTAGTCCCTGGGACACTCCCTGGGAGGTGACCAAGAAAGGACAATGGGTGTTCAGTGACAGAAGAGGTTAGCAGGGGGACCTGCGGGAGCCTAGGGAGGGGGAGAAGCAGAATTACCCCCCACTTTGCTCTCTCCCACAGCAGTCAGTTCCTAGACTCTAGCTGCTAAAACATCTGCAAGGGAAAAGTTCCTTGCCTGGTAGCTCCCCATAGGGCCACTCTGGTTTGTCTGAGTCAGAACTTCTCCAGATCTCCTCCAGGGACCCCACCCCTACCCCATCACACAACCTGGAGGCTGCAGCCAAAGGCCTCAAAAGCAAACCACCCCCAAAATTGCAGAGTGGCCCACAACAATCCCCTTGAATCTCCTCCGTCTTCCTTCTATCCTTATTCAAGTCACTAATATTTTAGTGAATTCGATTTTATGTACGTGGGTGTCATGCACGCCTGGTATCCGCCACAGGGGGCATCAGATGCCCTGGAATTGGAGTTATAGATGCCTGTGAACCACTTTGTGTGTGCTTGGAATTAAACCCCCATCCCCTGCAAGAGCAGCCAGTACTCTTTTTTTTTTTTTTTTTTTTTTTTTGGTTTTTCGAGATAGGGTTTCTCTGTGTAGCCTTGGCCATCCTGGACTCACTTTGTAGACCAGGCTGGCCTCGAACTCACAGCGATCCGCCTGCCTCTGCCTCCCAAGTGCTGGGATTAAAGGCGTGCGCCACCCCGCCCGGCTGCAGCCAGTACTCTTAACACCACTAAGCTATCTCTCCAACCCCTCTGTTTTCTTTTATTTATTTATGTATTTATTTATTTTATGGTTTTTCAAGACAGGGTTTCTCAGTGTACTAGCCCTGGCTGTCCTGGATTCACTACGTGTACCAGGCTGGCCTCGAACTCACAAAGATTCACCTGCCTCTCACATACCCCGAGCCTGACCTCTGGGTTTATGTGGGACCAAGCCTAGAGTTTCCTGCAAGCCAAGCAAGCACTCCACCAATTGCGCTGCCTCCCCAGCCCTACCCCCTCCCCTCTCCACAGTACCTCTACAGGGAAACACGGAGTGTCAGAAATAACTAGCTTTAGGGAAGCTGTAGATTTTTAAGTGTCCTGGTTTGAACTGGTCTTTTTCACTAAGACCAGGACAGAGCTGGGCTTCCTCATGCCTCCTCTCTGTCGTGTCTTCTTTTCTATGCTTCTTTGAGAGTAAGTCGGCAGCTCCAGCTGGGGGTGGGGGGTAGGGAATTGAGGGGCAATCACCGATCTTGCCAGTCCAGGTTAGAAGTGCCTTATTGAATCCCAGCACTTGGGAGGCAGAGGCAGGCGGATTGCTGTTTGAGGCCAGCCGGGTCTACAAAGCGAGTTTAGGACAGCCAAGGCTACACAGAGAAACCTTGTCTTTAAAAACAAAACAAAAACAAACAAAAAAGGTATGTTCTATGAGTCTAGGCTGGTCTCCAATTCCTGGCTCAGTTTCCAGAGCAATGGTGGTGGTGGGGGGCTACAGGTATGTGTGTCACAGCAACCAGTTTAGCCATTTGGTTTTGTTTGAGACTGAGTCTCACGATACAGTAGCCATGTAGACCAGGCTAGTCTGGAATTCACCAAGATCTGCTTGCCTCTGCCCACCAACTGCTGGGATTAAGCCATCACGAGCAGTGGTTTGTCCTTCAGACAAGGTCTCACTACGTAGTCTAGGCTAGCTTCCAACTCTTAATGCTCCCGGCTGGCATCTTTGGTGCTAGGGTGACAGCTGTGTGCCACCACGCCTAGCCCTCCTGGCAATGATTCTGGTCTCATCTAATGTCCAAACTGCAGCAATAAAATCCACATTGCTCAGCTGCCTCAGTAAGGTGTCTTGGTGGCCAGGTAGACTGGCTTATTTATTCTTTTTTGTTTTGTTTGCTTTTGCAGGGGTGGTCAGCTGCTGGGAAGGGTAAAATAGTTTCATGCCTTGTATAGCCTAGGTTGCACTCAAATTTACTATGTAGTCAACTTTATATCAAAATTATGTGGCCATGAAATTTTTCTTTTTTTCTTTCTTTTTTTTTCTTCTGATTTTTCAAGACAGGGTTTCTCTGTCCTGGACTAGCTTTTTGAACCAGGCTGGCCTCGAACTCACAGCAATCCACCTGCCTCTGCCTCCCGAGTGCTGGGAGTCGCTATGAATTTGTGATCCTCCTGCCTCTACCTCTTACATTAAAAGTGTGTACCCCCATGTCTGGCTGGCTTGAGTATTGCTGAGGAGTCAATGTGTCTTTGATCCAGGGAAACCTTCACCTACTGGGTCATCTTTACACATACCTTAGCTCTAAGTTCTTTTGGTTTGTTGTGTTTTGGGCAACGTCATGAGTGTACTACAACAAACACATAGATGAATACATTTTATTTTTCTTTCTATAGTGCCAGGATTCATCAAACAGCAGTCAGTTCACAAGGTACAGCAGTTTTTGTTTTTTGTTTTTCGAGACAGAGTTTTCTCTGTGTAGCCTTGGCTGTCCTGGACTCGCTTTGTAGACCAGGCTGGCCTCGAACTCACCGCGATCTGCCTACCTCTGCCTCCCCAATGCTGGAATTAAAGGTGTGCACCACTACGCCTAGGTACAGCAGTTTTGTTGGCAGCAGTTTTGCTGAGTAATGTTGACATCTTGATGGCTAGTTGAGGGAGATACAGGTTCTTTTATTCCATTCTTTTTCTTTTTTGTTTGTTTTGTTTTTTTGAGACAGGGTTTCTCTTGTAGCTCTGACTGTACTGGACTCGCTTTGTAGACCAAGTTGGCCTTGAACTAACTCACAGAGATCCTCCTGCCTCTGCCTCCTGAGTGCTGGCATTAAAGGCGTGAGCCACCACCTCCCGGCTCTTTTATTCCATTCTTAATTATTAATATTAACTTTCAGATCACCCACTGTCTGTCAGCACACAGTAAACATTTGGTGGGGTGGGGTGGAATGGTAGTGGTTATAGAATGGGATTAAAGAGGGTTAACCAAACTGTAGCAAAGTTTAAAGCATTAATCAAACTGTAGCAAAGTTTAAAACCTTTCAAAGAAACCCAAAAGGCAGAAACTAGGGAGCTGTAGAGGATGGAGAGAGCATCTGGGTGAGGGGGTCAACTGACTAGCCCTGCTGGAGGTCGGCCGGAAGCAGAGCTGGTGAGTCAAGGTATGAACCAAGCCCCAGGATGGATTTGAGCTGCGGGAAGTAGGGTAAGGGGCAACGGAGTATGGGGGATGCGGGAAGTAAAGCTCCACACGAACAAACAGGCAAACGGACAGACAGCAAGTCCAGCTAGAGGAGTGTGTAGAGCAGCAACACACAGCAATTTCAGTAGGGCCAGGTTGTAACAGAGACTGAGCCACGCTGAAGTCCCAGGACAGTGAGGAGTTCTCTGCCTGTTGGTCCCTTAACACACTCATTAGGTGGGTAGATGGCAATTGGTGGACCATCACCAGCCAGCTCAGTGCTAGGTGTTCTCTTCATAGGGTCCGAGTGAGAGACTTGCATCCTTTTCTCAATCTAGTATGTCTGGCAAGTTCTCATCTGTGGTTTTCCTGATAAGAGTTCAATACATCCACGCGCTCCTATAATCCCAAGTTATTTTGATAACTTTATAGGGTGGCGCCCTGCCTACTTTTAGGGAACTAGGTATTTATCAATCTGTGCCTTGTAAGTAGTGTCCACTGAGGTACACAGAGTCATCCTGGATCCTGTCTCAGTGTTTAGGCTCAAAACAAATCAAAGGTCGCTTAAAATGGAGACTCTTAGGCCAAGACACAGTCTGAAAAAAAGCAAAGCAAAGCAAAGCAAAACAAAACCAACCACTATTTACACAATATGAAGTAACAGAGCAGGACTTAGCTTGAGCTCAACACACAGAGGCACAGTATCTCAGCTGGCCAAGAACCCTCCATCTTCCTGCTTCTGCCTTCTCAGCCTAAGCCTCACTCTGGTTTGGAACCTGTGCCACCAGCAAGAAGTACCAGTGCGCCGGGCAGTGGTGGTGCATGTCTTGAATCCCAGCACTTGGGAGGCAGAGGCAGGCAGATCGTTGTGAGTTCAAGGCCAGCCTGGTCTACAAAGTGAGTCCTGGACAGTCAAGGGTACACAGAGAAACCCTGTCTCAGGGGAAAAAAAAAAAAAAAAAAAAAGGAAGTACCAATGCAGCCAAGAGCCGGACACACACACAGTGCTATCTCTTTGGGATGCAGATAGCCTTCTACCTTGATCCCTTTGCATCCTGTCCTGGGTGTGCTCCCCACATATCCCTTTCTCCTTTGTGTTTTAGCATGACTTGAGAAAGCCTGTGGTTCAAGTGTTCCATCTGATCCAAGAGTCTTTTTGCTTCTAGGAGCAATAAAAGATAAGTTCTTGTTTGTAAACCCTGTTTGGCCTTGGCTCACCACCCTCCTGTTTCAGCCATTTAAGTACTAAGACTTCAGGCCTATGCCGTCTCACCCAGCTTTTCTTCTCAGTTCTATCAATTAAACAAACAAACAAAGCCATTATTTGCTTATTCTGCATCTGGTGGTGGTGGTGGTTTTGGTTGTTTTTCTGAGACATGGTTTCTCTGTGTTAGCCTTGGTTGTCCTCAAACTCACAGTGATCCTCCTGCCTCGGCCTCCCTGAGTTCTGGGGTTTACAGGTGTGTGCCACCACACCCAGCCCAGAACCATGCTGTATCTATTCTCTGAACCCAATTGCTCAGCGAAAAACAAGTCCTCAAGCTGGGTGGATGCTTTTAATTCCAACAATTGAGAGGCAGAAGCAGTCAGATCTTTTGAGTTCAAGGCCATCTTGATCTACAGAGGGAGTTCCGGGACAGCCAGGGCTACACAAGAGTAACCCCGGACTTGAAAAACAAAGCACAGGGGGCTGGAGCGATGGCTCAGTGGTTAAGAGCACTCACTGCTCTTCCAAGGGACCCAGGTTCAATTCCCAGCACCCACATGGCAGCTCACAACTGTAATTCCAAGATCTGACACCCTCATACATACATACATGCATAACACCAATGCACATAAAATAAAAATAAATTAATTAAAAAAAGAAAAACAAAGCACAAATGAATACCACCAAAAAAAAAAAAAAAGAAGAAGAAGAAGAAGAAGAATTAAAAAATTAAAAGGGGGGGGGGGGCCTAGTTCAGAGTACCAGACCTCATTCATTCTAAAACACACCTGGTGCTACCAGCACAGCTGCTCCCACACTGCCATTTAGTACTATGAGGTCAGCTTCCTCACAAGCTCCCGGAGTCTTGTCAACACACCCTGTGGCTACCACATCAACACAGACAATGGCATGCATCCTGCAGCTGCTGTCTGTACCACTCTCGGGTGTAAACACCCTGTAGGAGTCGACCATCTCCAGCAGCATCCTAACGCACAGCCGTGAGTTATGCATCAGCCTGCTGTTCACGTACAAAGTCAAGAACCTTTAACTACTTCCTTGTTGGCATCCATCCCACCCCAAGAGCAAAAGAAAATGTCCAGCGAATGTCTGTTTCCTCTCATTCAAGCCACTGCGGTTAAAAATCGCCAGCATGTGGCTGGACATTGATAACTCACAATGACCTCATATGTTTAAGTCTCCAGAGTGCCTCTGCCCAAGCTGATGGAGCTGTAGCTAAGTATAAGCCACCAAGCTGAAGTGCTCTTCCTGAAAGCAGCTCACAGTGCTAACTGTTTAAAATTCATCAGGGATCATAAACAAGACACTTATGCATCAGCAATGAAAAATAGATAAACGTTAAGGATTTTTCCTGGGTGTGGTGGCACACATCTTTAATCCCAGTGGTCAGGAGGCAGAGGCAGGTGGGTCCCTGTGAGTTCGAGGCCAGCCTGGTCTACAAAGTGAGTCCAGGACAGCCAAGGCTATAACATGGAGAAACCCTGTCTCGAAAAGCCAAAAAAAAAAAAAAAAAAAAAATCAGTGACTTTTTTTGTGAGGTAGGGGTAGGGGTAGGGGCAGGGAGAGTTTCTCTGTATAGTCCTGGCTGTCCTGGACTCACTCTGTAGACCAGGCTGGCCTCCAACTCAGAGATCCACCTGCCTCTCCTTCCTCCATGCTGGGATTAAAGGGGTTTGCTATGACTTCTCAGCAAATCGGTGACACTTGATTGTTGTTTTATTCTTTTTCGGTTGCTGGTTTTATTTTTTATTTTTGGTTTTTCAAGACAGAGTCTCTGTGTTGGCCTTGGCTGTCCTGGACTCGCTTTGTAGACCAGGCTGGCCTCGAACTCATAGCGATCTGCCTGCGTCTGCTTCCCAAGTGCTGGGAAGGCACGCATCACCTCGTTTGTATTTAACAATGGCAAATGGTTACTCTAGTTCATGCATAGTCTGTGGCTGTCCTGGCAGCTCTCCAGGGTAGCTTTCCTTAGCATTGGCTGAAGCCCAAGGCGCTCTCCTTGAGGACTTTCATATCAGCATTCAAGAAACAAAACAAAACAAAGACCCAGGAAAACATACCTCGATTTGTTTCTCAATACAGCCAGCACTTCACTATGTGGTTCCGGCTGGCCTCAGACTCCCTTTCCTCAGTTTCCTGGGTCTTGAGGATTACATGTGTCTGCCAAATACCTTAGCCACACTACAATTGACGTGTGAGGGCGTCCCCCCAGTCGCCTTGTGGGGGTGTGTGGGTGGGGGTCTATTTGCTTATTTGTTTCTTTTCTAGCTTTTGGTGTTTTGTTAGTTTGTTGCTTTTCTAATACTAAGAGATCAAATCCAGGACTTCTCTATGTGAGCGGCAGCTAGGTCCGTAGCCCCTACTCTGGCTTTTCTGGATTTCTCCTTCCTGCTATGGATTCACAGACCTCTTACCAAGTTGTTTTGATTGTGTTTTTGCTTGTTTTTGAGACAGCGTCTCAGGGAACCCAGGGTAGCTTCAAACTGACTATGCGGCGGGGAGGCTGACCTGGCACTCCTGATCCTTCTGCCCCACCCCCCCACCCCTGTCCCAAGTGCAGGGACCACCAGTTTATGTTATTGCAAGGCTGCCCAGGCTGCTGAGTGTAATTGCACTGCTTTTAACCGTCCCTCTCCCTTTTAAGTCAGGACATCCATCAAACTTGAGCTATCTGTCCCTTCCTCAGGGGAACCTTCACTTCCCCTCTGACTAAGCCAAACCCCCCCCCCATTATATTTGCTTTCACAACATCAGGCGCCCCGACTTCATGTCACTTAGATGTAATTTGCAGCTAATCATGTGATGACTTCATTTATGACTGTTTCTTCCGCTGCTGCCCCAGCTGTAGGAATCGTGTTGTTTTGTTTGCTCTGCTATCTCCACCCCTGTCTCCCAGTGCCTTTGACTGATGCCGAAAGGAACACTGAATAAGTCTCCAGAATCCAGGAACACTTTTCCCTCTTTAAAAATGTATTTCTGAACATTGAGAACCAATGCCTATGTGAATGTCTTTTTTCTTTTTTTTTTTCCAGCCTTGGCTGTCCTGGAACTCACAAGGATCCACCTGGCTCTGCTGGGTTTAAAGGTGTGTGCCACCACTGCCCAGCTGCCTATGTGAATTTCTTTTTTTTTTTTTTTTTTTTTCGAGACAGGGTTTCTCTGTGTAGCCTTGGCCATCCTGGACTCACTTTGTAGACCAGGCTGGCCTCGAACTCACAGCGATCTGCCTGCCTCTGCCTCCCGAGTGTTGGGACTAAAGGCGAGCGCCACCACGCCCGGCTCTGGATGTAACATTTGAATCTACCACGGAGTCATAGCCATACCACAGCTCCTGCATGTGCCACCATGCCCAGCTTAAAAAATATATTTTAACTCAGCCAGGCGGTGGTGGCATATACCTTTAATCCCAGCACTTGGGAGGCAGAGACAGGGGGATCTCTATGAGTTCAAGGCCAGCCTGGTCTTCAAAGTGAGTCCAGGACAACCAGAGATACAGAGAGAAACCCTGTCTCAGAAAGCCAAGCCAAAACAAAAGAACACAAAAAATATTACATTTACTTAGTGTGTGTGTGTGTGTGTGTGTGTGTGTGTGTGTGTGTGTGTGTAAATATGGGTCCTAGAGATGGAGCAGATTCATCTGGAGTGGGTGGGGGGGTGTAAGTATCCGAGCATCCCTTTTAATGAGAGAACGTACCTTTCCTTCCCAGAATCCCTGCTTTCCTTGCAGTTGCTATGGAGCCGCCTCATGGTTTGGTTAGATCTGTCTGCCTTTCTGAGTTTTGATTCAGAAAGAGGGACTGTTTCCTTTACCTTCTTTTCTGTCTCTTGCAGATGCTGGCCATGGAGGAGGGAAGTGTTCTCTGGTGTTTTGGGGCTTTGTCACCACTCTTTTTCTGACCCCTTCTTCTCTGCCACGTGACTGCTTGCTCTCTTTGTGGCTGATCCCCAGGACCGTTTAATTCAAATGGCGTGTCTTCTCCTTTGCATTCTTCGTATCCCGTCTCCGAGTAGCTGCTGAGATGTCTACCTTGCCTATCCTGTTGTTTTTTCTTTTAAACTCTAAAAACCTTGTCTGAAAGTCTCCTTCAGACTCTGCTAGATAACACCTTCCTTAAGGAGACTCAGAACCACCCCCCCAAGGGGGACGCCCCCAAATTTCTTGTAACTTCTTAAATCTATAAGAAAGAAAAAAGGGAAAGCCTGGGGTCTGGTTATGTAAGCCTGTATAGCCCTGGCTGGTTTTGAATTCCCAATGGTCCGTCTGTTTTCACCTTCCCAAGTCCAAAGTATAAGTCTCCCTCCCTCTGCCCCTCCCTTCTCCCCCCCCCCCCCTTCCCCCCCCCCCCCCCCCCCCCCCGTGTGCATTCATTCTGAGGTGAGAGTATAACTTGCTGCTCGGTTCTCTGCTTCCATTGTGTGGGTTCAAGGGAAAGAAATCAGGTCCCCAGGCTTGGCAGCAAGTGCCTTTACCAGCTGAGCCACTGTGATGGCCCCAGAGTATAAATCTTGTTCCCCCATAAGAGGAACAGTGTTTATCTGGCCCAGTGCGAGGTGTAGGGAACTGAAGATTAGGGAAGTCACTTGGCTGATTTGTCCTGTCCCCACCCTTTCAGATTGAGCAAGACAGGTTTTTTTATTTTTGAGGGAGATCTTGTACCTGCAAGCTTCCTCATTCATTTGCATAAGAATTTTCAGGCCTTCCGTGTACTTCTGAATTCCACTTAACTAATTATCAAAAGCTTGTACAAAAATTCGAAGTGCCTGGTGAGGCACGTTTGCAATCCCAGCACTCTAGAGTCAGAGTTAAGGGGATTGTCGACAGTACAAGGCAAGCCTGAGCTACACAGTAAGGGCCTGTTTTGAAAATAAAAATAAAACCCAGACTGCCTTATCCACTCTTACTTTCAATTCTTTTATTATTCTAGTTATTATTTTTTAATGTAGCATGCGGATCCAGCTCAGGGGCTTCCCCATGCTAGGCAAGTGCACTGCTTCCAAACTGTACCACCTGCATCACCTTGTTATTTATTCATTTTGATGTTTCTGTGGTACTAGGAAGTAAAACTACTTCCTCACAGCTCAATAACCAATCTACCATTGAACCACTTCCCAGCCCTTTTTTGTCTTTTAGTTTTGTTTTGTTTTGAGACAGAATCTCACTTTGTACCTCAAGTTGGCCTGGGACAAACTATGTAGCCCAGGCTGGTCTTGAACTCATGACATTCCAATTGCCTATGCCTCCGGAGTGCTGGAATTCCTTTCAGCCACGAAGCACAGTGATTCATTCATTCATTTGTTTTAGGGTCTCTTTGGCTTTGGCTTCTTTGGGGTATTAAACACTCAGAAGACCAGTTACAATAGTATTGAAGAACAAATTTTTGTTAAAGTTTAGCTATTGAGAGCCGGGCATGGTGGCACACGCCTTTAATCCCAGCACTCGGGAGGCAGAGGCAGGCGGATCGCTGTGAGTTCAAGGCCAGCCTGGTCTACAAAGCGAGTCCAGGACAGCCAAGGCTACACAGAGAAACCCTGTCTCGAAAACTAAAAAAAAAAAAAAAAAAAAAAAGTTTAGCTATTGTAGGGTCATCAAGATGGCTCAGATGGAGCTGGAGAGATGGCCCAGAGGTTGAGAGTGCTATACACCAGGGAAGACTGCTGCTTGGATGTGAGTTTAAGCCAATAAGAAGTCTTTATTCAGCCGGGCATGATGGCGCACACCTTTATTCCCAGCACTTGGGAGGCAGAGGCAGGTGGATCCCTGTGAGTTCAAGGCCAGCCTGGTCTACAAAGTGAGTCCAGGACAGCCAGGGATACACACAGAGAAACCCTGTCTCGAAAAACAAAACAAAACAAAAAAAGAAGTCTTTACTCACTGGCTGGAGGCTATACATGGTGTCCAGGATCCCAGTGCAGCCCCGAGCTTCCTCAGAGTGAGCTTTTAAGCACAAAATCCACGTTCTGGCCTGACATACTTCAGAGAACAAGAACACTTAGGCAGAAGCTGAACTGCAGAAGCTAAAAAGCAAGGTCAATACATTTAGAGACTGTCCCAGAACTATGGACTTTGACAGGTTAGGCCTTTTAATTTTGGCAGGTAGTGCCATCTATGTGTTGAGTTTTACAACCTGAATGATAATTCTGCCATGGAATCAGTTGTGCTAGGGTCTGGGGACCTACTAAGATCTGGAGTCCTGTCGCAAGAGGCTGTTCTTCCAGAGGACCCAGGTTCAATTCCCAGCACCCACATGGCAACTGTCTGAAACTCCAGTTCCATGGATTCCTACATAGTCACACAGACACACATGCAGGCAAACCACCAATACACATAAAATAAGAACGAATTGTTCCACGAACAAAACAATAAAAAAAGCAAAGAAAGAAAGAAGGAAGGAAGGAAAGAAAGAAAGAAAGGAAGAGATGACCAAGAGAGGATAAACATACCGCTGCCAAGTTTGGACCTCAGGATCCACAGAGTAGAGAGAAACAGTTCCTGTAAGTTGTAGCATGCATGTGTCCCCCTCCCAAAATAAATAAACAAATAATACAAGCCAGAGAGGGGTGGTGCACGCCTTTAGTCCCAGCACTCGGGAGGCAGAGGCAGGCGGATCGCTGTGAGTTTGAGGCCAGCCTGGTCTACAAACAGAGTCCAGGACAGTCAAGACTACACAGAGAAACCCTCTCTTTTTTTTCTCTCTCTCTCTTTTTCTTTTTCTTTTCTTTGTTTCTTTGGTTTTGCAAGTCAGGGTCTCTCTGTGTTAGTCTTGGCTGTTCTGCACTGGGATTAAAGGCGTGCGCCACCATGCCTGGCTAACTCTGTCTTGAATAACCAAAAATAAATAAATAAATAGCAATACAAAATTAAAAACATTTCGAGGCCAGCCTGGTCTACAAAATTCAAACCAAACAAGCCCCAATATATGTAAATCACCTACGAATCATCAGAACTCATGAGGCAATGCACTTCTGGATATCTGATTTGCTAGTTTTTGTTTTTAAAGATTTATTTATTATTTATACAGTGTTCTGCCTACATGTGAGCCAGCAGGCCAGAAGAGGGCACTAGATCTCATTATTGATGGCTGTGAGCCACCATGTGGTTGCTGGGAATTGAACTCAGGACCTTTGGATAAACAGCCAGTGCTCTTAACCCTTGAGCCATCTCTCCAGCCCTATTTGTTATTTTTTGGTATTTATTTGTTTATTTTTAAAGGAAAGGGCTGTAATGAAGTCCATTTCATTTTTCTTTTCTTTTCTTTTTTCCTGAGACAGTGTTTCTCTGCTTAGCCTTGGCTGTCCTGGACTTTCTGTGTAGACCAGGCTGGCCTCGAACTCACAGCGATTCACCTGCCTCTGCCTCCCGGGTGCTGGGATTATAGATGTGTGCCACCACTGCCTGGCCATTTCATTTTTCTTTTCTTTTCTTTCTTTCTTTTTTAAAAGTCCATTTCTTAAAGCAATTCTCTTTGAAGTTTGTTTTGAAAGAACCTTGTGAGCTGTCTAGGAAGGTAAATTGTACCCTAAGAATTTAGTTATCAATGAATCAGGGCAAACTGCTGGCGGACCACTGGTGGTGTGTGGACACTTCGGCCTAAGCCATCTTTTCTTTCTCTAGACAAGTTTTCTTACACTGTTTGTACCGGCTTAAAACTCCAAAACTTCAGATGTTTTTCTTTCTTTTCCTTTTCTTCTTCTTCTTTTTTTTTTTTTTTTTTTTTTTTTTTTTTTTTGAGATGGAATTCCATCCCCGCCCTCTTTTCTGTTTTGATGCTGGAGAATGAACCCTGATCCTTCTGGAAGCTAAACATTCTCTCTCCCGCTGAGCTGCCCCACAGTCCCTCCTTTCTTGTTAAGTGGTTTGTAGCCTGTGTAAATTGTTTCTTTACTTGCATTATCTTCCTTAAATATGAAAGTAATTTAAGTTGTAGTTTAGAGACGCTGGTTCACAACAAACAGGGCTGTGCCTTTGTTGATAAATAGTTCACATTCCACAAAGCAGAGTCACACTCAGACCTCTCAGGCATCAGGGCCACAGTCTTTGATCTCATTCATTACATATGCTGGCCCCAAAGTGACTTGTAAAGTATCTGATTTATTACTCCTTATAATCCTGTACAGAATGGCACTGTTCTAGGGCCACAAGTTTATAGGGCTGAAAACTATTTGTTAAAATACAGTGTGAACTGGCCTTCTCAGTTTGCACAGCCAACTCCCACCAGCCCTTCAAGCTATACCTGAGGCCAGACTATCTTCCTCACTAGCCATCTGTCTCTCTGAGTTTGCTTTTCTTTCTTTCTTTCGTTCTTCTTCTTTTTTTTTTTCTTCAAGACAAGGATTCTCTGTGTATCCTTGGCTGTCCTGGAACTCACTCTGTAGACCAGGCTGGCCTCGAACTCATAGTGATTCACCTGCCTCTGCCTCCCGAGTGCTGGGATTAAAGGTGTGCACCACCATGCCTGGTCTGCTTTTCTTTCTTAAACAGTCATTCTCTCAATAAATTGCATTCTTCCCCCTATGTTTTGTTGTGGATTTTTTTTTTTTTTTTTTTTTGCTTTACGAGACAGGGTTTTCTCTGGTTGCCTTGACTGTCCTGGACTCGACTTGTAGACCAGGCTGGCCTCGCCCATATGTTTTTTTGTTGTTGTTGTTGAGACATAATCTTAAGTATCCCAGCCTGGCCTGGAATTCAGTATATAGCAGAGGCCTTCAGCTTCTGACCCTTCTGTCTCCACCTCCAAAGTGCTGGGATTATTACAGGCATGAGCTAGCATTTACAAAATATGTACGTATGCTTTTATGCATACAAATGCACACACACACACACACACACACACACACACACACACACATATAATAGATGTGTTATAGACATACCACACAGTAAATGGTTATGATAAAAATGTCAAGTCACAGAGGCAGGCAGATCGCTGTGAGTTGGAGGCCAGCCTGGTCTACAAAGTGAGTCCAGGATAGCCAGGACTATTACACAAAGAAACCCTGTCTCGAAAAACCTAAACAAACAAACAAAAATGTCAAGTCACGTTAAAAAGGATAACCATAAAAATTAAATCACGGCTAAGCGCAATGACTCATATCTGTAATACCAGCCCCGAGGAGGACTCCCACCAGTTCCAGGCCAGCCTAAGCTACAGAGCAAGTACAACCTGGACTATCTGAGACCCTTACAGAGGCACAAACACAGAAAGCAAAACAAAACAACAAAAACAGTTCTACCCCTCATGAAGCAACAAATGGAATGCATAGCTTCTGGAAGAGGAAATCCCAGTTCTTTCCAATGGAGAGTCACAGGGTGGGTCAGCCACACTCCAGGGTGGGCCTCAGGCTCCAGGGTAGTTAACCTACACATGATCCGGCCCAGGAGATTTTGTATGGTTTTGTTTTTGTTTTTTTCTTTTTTAAGAGAGAGAGTTAGAGAAGGGAAGGGAGAGAGAACACAAAGTTGTGTGTGTAAGGAGGTAGGAGAGAATATGGGAGGATTTGGGGGAGGGTAAAGAATACAATCAAGCCAGGGCATGGTGGCTCAGGCCTTTAATCCCAGCACTGGGGAAGCAGAGGCAGGCGGCTTGCTGTGAGTTCGAGGCCAGCCTGTTCTACGAAGCGAGTCCAGGACAGCCAAGGCTACACAGAGAGACCCTGTCTGGAAAACCAAAAGAGTACAATCAAAATATGCTGTACAGGCCAGGAGTGGTGAGGAACACCTGTAATCCAAGCACTTGGTGAGGCAGAGGCAGGCAGATTTCTGTGAGTTTGAGACCAGCCTGGCTTACAGAGTCCAGGACAGCCAAGGCTACACAGAAAAAACTTTTGTCTACAAAAAACAAAACAAAGAAAGTACAAATTTTAGATTAAGAAAACAAAACAAAACAAACAAACAAACCACAAAAAACTAATTGCCGGGCATGGTGGTGGACACTTTTAGTCACAGTGCTTGGGAGGCAGAGGCAGGTGGATGGCTGGTCTACAAAGTGAGTCCAGGACAGCCATGGCTACACAGAGAAAACCTGTCTCAAAAAACCAAAACCAAACAGACAGACAAAAAAAAAAAAAAAAAAAAAAAAAAAAAACAATATAAAACCCCAAACTAATTTAAAATAAAACAAACAACAGAAAAAAATCGATTCAAGACAAGCACGGTGATTAAGACCTATACTCTCTTCACTCTGAAGCTAAGACAGCTGGATTGCAGTAAGCTCCAGACCAGCCAGAATCACTTCAAAATAAACAATAAACAAATCATCCAGGTGTGGTGGTGCATGCCTTTAATCCCAACACTCATAGAGGCAGAGGCAGGCGGATCTTTGTTAGTTTAAGGACAGCCTGATCTACATAGTGAGTTCTACAATAGCCAGGACTGCATAGAGACATCCAGTCTCAAGAGAGAGAGAGAGAGAGAGAGAGAGAGAGAGAGAGAGAGAGAGAGAGAGAGAGACACGAGAAGAGAAGAAAAAGAAAAAGAAAAAACAAAAGAGCCGGGCGTGGTGGCGCATGCCTTTAATCCCAGCACTCAGGAGGTAGATGCAGGAGGATAGCTGTGAGTTTGAGGCCAGCTTGGTCTACAAAAATGAGTGCAGGATGGCCAAAGCTACGCGGAGAAAGCCTGTCTCAACAACAACAACAACAACAACCACCACCAACCAAGGGACTACTCCCAACCCCTCCCCCACAAAAGCAAAGCAACCAACAAACCACGGACTAGGGATATAGCATGTCAGAGGACTTGATAAACACCCTAGGATCAACTTCCAGGACACACCTGGGCACCCTTAAAGGGCCAAGTCAACATTTGTATAGGTATAAGCAATAATGCTAGGTATTAAGCATTTATGAAACCATGTTTTTCTTGCTTGAGCCAAGAGATGGGGGTAGGGCAGCTTTCTGCTTCACCTTCTCCATCTGAAGTTCCTTCCTCTCTTATCTGCAGGTCTTCCACTGCAGTTTGTCTGTCTCTGTTAAGTGGCTGCCTCTTGCTCTTCCCCCCCCCCCCTCCTCCCTCTATACCCTTAATCAGCCTTTCTCTTTCTATCCCCTTCCTCCCAAAGTTCGTGGCACTAATATGGGAGGCCGGATCTTCTCCTCTGGCCTTTGAAGGAAAGAAAGATCAGCAGCAGGCCAACTTTGTGGGTACTACAGGATGAGGTTTCCTTGGCTTTCTCAGAAACGTGCACTCATCATCCAGGCTTTCTCCACAGCTCAAGGAGAGGAACTAATTTATGCCATGTGCGCTCTTCACACTTTTCCAAAAATAACAAATTTTTAAAATTACATTTATTTAATTTCAGGGGCTGAGGAAGTAGCTCAATTGACAGAATGCTTGCCTACCACACACAAGGCCCTTGGTTCTATTCCTAGCACTGAATAAAAGCAGACATGGTAGCACAGGATTGCAATCCTAGCATTTGGAAGGGAGCTCTAAGGCACTCTGGAGTACAAGACATTTTCTCAAAACCACTCCTCCCAATTTTATTTTATCTTATTTTCCGAGACAGGGTTTCTCTATATAGCCTTGGCTGTCCTGGACTTGCTTTGTAGACCAGGCTAGCCTCGAACTCACAGAGATCCACCTGCCTCTGCCTCCCAAATGCTAGGATTAAAGGCATGTGCCACCATACCCAGCTACCTCCCAATTTTATGACTGTGTTGTGCTATTTGAATTTTAAGCCTTCAGTGTCTAAACTCTAAAATTCCAAGAAAATAGCCAGTTAAGGCAGGATATTGGGAAGGCTAAGACAAAGAGAGTGCCTTTTTTTTTTTTTTAATTCTTTTTTTTCTGGTTGCCCTGGAACACAGGGCAGATAAGGTTGGCCTCTAATGCATAGACATCTGCTTGCTTCTGTCTCCTGAGTGCTGGGATTAAAGGCTTGTACCACCATGCCTGGCTAGAAATGTCTTTAACCTGAGGCCAGCTTGGGACACACAACAGTTTACAAACATGAATAGACTTTCACCTAGTAAGTATGGTTGTCTTTTGAGATGGTCTAATACAGCTCAGGTTGACCTTGAATTCCTAATTCCCCTGGCTGTATTTTCTAAATGGTGAGACTACAGCCATACACCACAATGCTAGGTTTAATAATTCTGTTAGGAATTCATTCTTTAATTATACGATACATCAAAACAAGGCAGAGGAGGAGCATGGTGGTGGTACTTGGGAGGCAGAGGCAGATGATCTTTGTGAGTTCAAAGCTAGCCAGGTCTACATATCAAGTTCCAGGCCTGCCAAGGCTACATAGTGAGACTTTGTCTTATAAACAAACAAACACACTTAGGACAGGGCTAAGTGGTAGAGTAGTTCTTAAGTATGCACACAGTCCTGAGTGCAGTTCCAACACTGCACAAATACAAAGCAAACAAACAAAAAGGTGGATATTAAGATACATTGTAGCGGCTGGTTGGTGGTGGCACGTACCTTTAATCCCAGCACTCTAGAGGCAGAGGCAGGAGAATCTCTGTGAGTTTGAGGCCAGCCTGGTTTACAAAGCAAGTCCCGGACAGCCAACGCTAGACAAAGAAACCCTGTTTCAAAAATACAACAAACAAGCAAACAACCAACCAAAAAAGATACATTGTAGCATGTGTGTAATTGTCAAAGAATAAATTACTACTACTACTACTGCTTCTATCTATCTATCTATCTATCTATCTATCTATCTATCTATCTAAGGGTTTCAGTCTCACTGTGTGGCTCTGGCTAGCTTGGGACTCACTATGTAGACCAGGCCGGCCTCAAACTTTCCTCCTTCTCCTTCTTCTTTTCGAGACAGGGTTTCTCTGTGTAGCCTTGGCCATCCTAGACTCACTTTGTAGACCAGGCTGGCCTCGAACTCACAGTGATCCGCTTGCCTCTGCCTCCTGAGTGCTGGGATTAAAGGCATGTGCCACTACTGCCCGTAATTATCACATTCTAACCAAACAACCCAATATCTCATTTGCACCCTTTTAAGCTATTGTGTTTCATTTCAGGCTTGAAGCTTTCAAAACACACTGGAATGCAAATCAAAGCATAAAGGTATAATGAAATCATTCATATACACTCAAACTGTACCCATTCTTTATGCATTACTGGTGATAAGTGGGTGGGGTCCTCAGCGCCAAAACCTTGCAAAGAGGACTATATCACAGAACTCTTATAATATATACATTATTCAAAATTACTGCTGTACAGTCTAATCTTCCTGAGTAGCTTTCTCACCTACTGCATGGCAATATCAGCAGCAAAGGCCTAAATCTACTTTGTCATAGTCTATTCTAGTATTCCCGTCCTTGCTTCCTGCAGAAACTTCATGGGTATTTAATTTATTTGACTGGCAGGCTTCTTTGCTTTACACCGATTCATATACGTCCCCACCCCTGTCTAGTTCAATTGGCTTGTGTCACCATGGCCGGGCTTATCTCGCTTAGGATAAATGCCTCTTATTGTTTTTAAAATTATCTGTATAACCAGTAGGCCCGGCTAGCGATCAATTAAGACACAGACACTTGTTATATTTTAAAATAGCCTTAGTTAACCTGGGGCAGGGCAGATATCAATCCTCTAAACTACCTCCCATAGTGGGGCAGGCATGGGATCCCTGCCTCAATCCCATGCCATCTGTTTCCAATAACTTCTATCAAGCTACCTCCCATCCATAATCCCAAATACTTGCTAATGTTCTTCATCTGGGCTGGATTCTCCATCCATGGTGGCCATGTGCTTCTCCTCCAGCTAACCCATGGCGGCCTTCCTCTCTTCATTTCAGGTCTCTCTTCTTCCCAGAATTCCTTCCTCTCTAAGCCCCACCTATCTCCTGCCCTGCCCAGGTGGGATGGCTTTTTATTAAGCGAAAGGTGGGTCAGACAGCAAGCAGTAATTAGCATCAAAATACATCAGACCATCCCCCAACAGTCTCTTCTTTTTCAAACTGGAAATATCTTCTGTTTACAAGATATCTCAAATTTGCCTGCCATTTTTGTTGCATAGATCATAATGTTTTCATAATCCTTTTCTACTTGGCCAGAAAGCCTTCTCTTGTCTTCTGCAATATACTTTCTCTTCTGGCCTGGGCCTGAGGTTGACCTTGTATTAGACGGGAAGGAAGCTTGGTAGGGTTGAGGGTCAAGTTGTGAAGGTCCTTTACTAACATTTCTGGCTGTGAGCTTGCTGAATTTTCAGGGGAATTTTATTCATTGGGCAGCTGAAAAGACCCGAGGTTCACAGTTGGGTTAAGCATTTGCCAGTTCCACATACAATTGCTTATAGAAGCCCCAAACTCCTACAAGCTTGGTGAAACCTCTGTTGTTTTTTGTTTGGTTGGTTGTTTTTTCGAGACAGGGTTTCTCTGTGTAGCCTTGGCTGTCTTGGACTCGCTTTCTAGACCAGGCTGGCCTCGAACTCACAGCGATCTGCCTGCCTCTGTCTCCTGAGTGCTGGGATTAAAGGCGTGCGACACCGCGCCTGGGGAAACCTCTGTCTTAGGAGACAGAGTCCTGATATGCAGCTCTGCCTAGTCTGGAACTCACGATGTAACCCGCTGGCTTGGCAGTGCACCTGCTTTAGAGACCTGAATGCTGGGCTTTACAGGCGTCAGCTACTCTTATTATTCTCTCTCTCTCTCTCTCTCTCTCTCTCTCTCTCTCTCTCTCTCTCTCTCTCTCTCTCTCTCTCTCTCTCTCGCCCTCCCCCCCCCCCCCCGTCTCTCCGTATCTGTATGTCTCTAAATCACTGAGCCCATAAACAAACTATTGTTTCGCCCTGTTTTCGTTCTACTTGTAGATTCTATCCCAGACTGCTCAGGTGTTTTTGCCTGAGGTCTTGAGAGTAGCTTTAGGTTACGGTAGGTTTACGACACACAAACAAAAAGACTATAAGGATTCCACGCAGGACTTCACGCAGGCTACGTGTATGCGCTACTGCTGAGCTCTATCCCCAGCTCTCAAGGTTTGCCTGACAGTAAGTGAAATTCAAGCGTCTCACTAAAGGAAGGGCTATGAAATTTCCTGACAGCAGCGAGATGAAGCAAGCAAAAAGCGCTGGGCAAAGTGTAAGGTTTGGCAGCCAAACGTCAGCTGCGGTCGTGTATAGACGAACACAAAAGTGTTTCTTCCAAAGGCTGGACTCCTCAAATCTAAACGATCGTTCACATAGCAGAGAATGAAAAGCCAGCTGGGCCGTGGGAACAAAGGGTGTCTGCGGAGTGCGGAACCGGGCGGTGTGGGTTTTCCCAAAGGCGGCGAGCTGGGGGGCTGCAGACACCGCAGTGCTCCTCGAGCCAACCCAGGCGCGCCGGCAGCGCAGTAGGGACGGGGCGCAGACAGCCGCACAGGGCGAGGCTGGTGCTACCTCCTCCGAGGGGCGGGGCCAGGACTGAGCCTTGCGCGGCAAATGGGCGGGGCCTCCTGGAGGCGGGCGCCCGAGGATTGGCCCTAGAGGGTGGGCGGGGCCCGGCAGCGGGGAGGAGAGCAGGCGCGGGCACGGCGGTGGCGCGCGCGTCCTCCGTCGGGCGGTGCAGCGGCTGCGACGGAGCCGGCCATGGTCGTGGGCGGTGGGCGGGTGTCGCGCTGAGTCCCGAAGGCAGCAAGAGGCTGAGAGCCGGGCATGCGGGTGCGGGAGCCGGGCGGGTGCTGTTGCAGGATCTGTTGACGGCGCTGAGGGATCGGGAGCCGGTGGCGGCGCGCGGGGCAGGTGAGCGCGGGAGGCGGCGCGGGCGGGCGCTTCCTGCCGGGCTCGGCCGCGGGCGCGCGGGCTCCGAGGTACGCGGCGCCCAGGCCTCGGGCGGCGGCGGACACCGAACGGCGGAGGGCGCCCGGTGGATGACCACCGAGGGAACGGGTGCGGAGCGGCCCAGCCGGCGTCGGTGCGGACGCCCGGCTGCTGCGGATCCTCAGGTGCCTCGGCGCAGCGTTCGCGGCGCGATTCCGGGCTCTCCGGCTTCGGACGGGTCAGAGTCCCGGTGCCGCCGATGACTCGTCCCGCGCGGCCTTGACTGAAAGACTCTGGGGAGATGTGAGCGGGAATTGTGAATATTCACCTCCCGGGGTTGCGGGGGGTTGCCGAGCTAACCCTGCTGTTGGTGCTCTGTGGACCGGGAGTTCTTGGGAGCACCTTGCTGCAGCATCCTTGCTGGCTGTGGCTAGTTCCTTCGTGCAGGTTGGCATTGGGGGCAAATTTATTTCTGAACCTCTCTAGTGTTGCAATAAGCTCAACTCGAGTTCCTTAATGAAGGAGCCTGCTATCTTTCGGTGGCCAGAGTAGGATTCTGTAGTTTCCTCGTAGAATTCTGTAGTTTTGTTTCTTGCAAAGGCTGACTTGGAAACCTGTCTTTGATACGAAGTAAATTAGTGCAACGAAACCCATCAAAATCACACTTTACGCAAGGTGGAAGATGGTGGGACATGTAACCTGCCTTGCTTTGCTTTTTTTTTTTTTTTTTTTTTTTGCTTTGCTATTTAACATATCTGAAGTGACACTTAAATTGTCACTTGTTACAGAGTATAAACACAGGAAGAGTATGGAAACATATTCCTTTTTAAAAAATGCATTGCTACATCCGAAGGGAGTGACAAGTGCTTTTGTAAACATCATTGTGGGCAGTGTTACTTACTGTCTGGTGAAGTCATCATAATTAAATTAGATGAGTATTTATTCTGAAGTGCTGAATGAATGAGTCCAAGGAGTCGGAGTTTTCAGGAGTTTATTACCACTCGCGGGTATTTGTGCTACTTTGTAAGTTTTTTTTTTTTGTTTTGGAGTTTTTGAGACAGAATTTTGTAGTGTTAACCTTCAGTCACCTTCAGTGACTCTAGGTCCAGCCTTGATTCATCTCTCTTTCTCCCTTGTCCTTAGATTACAGAACTCAGGGACTGTAAAGTGAAAACAAAGAGTATTTCCAGAATTTTCAAAAAGATTTTTTACAGATTTTTTTTTTTTCAAGTTTGGGTGTTGAGCACTTGTAATCCCAGTGCTGGAGAGGGCCACACGGGTGTATCCCAGAGGTTTGCAGGTGGACCTGATAACCTCATAGAATCCTAGTGGTTCCCTAGGCCAGTGAGAGACGTATCTTAAAAAATAAGTCCCTCACCTGAGGTTGGCTTCTAGCCTACACACACACACACACACACACACACACACACACACACACACGATTTTTAAAAAAGAAAGCAGAAAGCATAACTATATACAGTCTATAATGTGGCAAGATCTGGGTGGTTTGGTTAGGATATTGCCCAAGTTTTAGAAAGCAAAAATCTGAAACTAAAATTGAAATTGTATTCATTAAAGCCAAAAGTCTTTAAGAAACATCTTTAGTTTACTCTGGTGATTCATACACTGACTAGGACATTCCACCTTCAGGGTGTTTTTACAAAGTGGAAAAGTCAGGTTGGTTTTCTTGTGCTTATAGAGATCATTGGCCTGACAACAAGTTGAATGTTGATTCATTTTATTTATTTTTTGAACATAGGGCTTTGTTATGTTAGGCAAGTGCTTTACCTCAGAGCTTATATGTCCCCACCCCCTTGTGTATTCAAAAACAAAAACAAAAACCAGAATATTGCTCTATAGCCAGGGCTGGCCTGTAACTTATTGTGTAGCTCTGCCTTCTTGTACCTCTGGGCTATTCTGCCTCTGACTTCCGTAGTGCTGGGATTCCACCACACACCTGGAAACCACACCTGGTTTTATGCTGAGCTGGGGCTCAAACTGCATGCTTGGTAAGCACTTTAGTACCAGCTAGACTATCTCTCCAGCCCTTGCGTGACCTCCCTTGTATTTTTCGGTATATGCATGCTGAGGATTGAACCCAGGTCTTAACACGTGGTAAATGTGCACTTAGTTCATATCCCCAGCCTTGCTTTCCTGCTTTGTTGTTGTTGTTGTTGTTGTTGTTATTTGCAGACGAATCCATAAAGCTTCTGTAACTGAATGCTCTTTAAGACCTTCTTGTCTGCTTTATAGATTGTTGCCCCCACTCCCCACTATGTATGAAAAGGCTAAGGATCAGAAGTGATATCTTGATTTGGTTCTAGACCTTGCTGTAAGCCAGAGAGTCAAAAGAGCTGCAATTGTAGGGGTTTTGCCCAGTCTTTCTGAACCTGAGATTTTCCACCCACAAGACAGGGTTTCTCTGTGTAGCCTTGGCTGTCTTGGACCAGGCTGGCCTCAAAATCACAGCGATCCACCTGCCTCTGCCTCCCCAGTGCTAGTATTACAGGTATACACCACCTTGAAGTAGTCTTGGTGGAGAGACTGTATGACCTGGGAATCATATAATGCCAAGGAACTTTCTAGGCCTTGGATTTTTAAGGCTTTCTTTCCTATTTTCTTTACCTGCGCTCCTTGAGTTGATAACATCCCAAATCTCTGAGGCCTCCTGCCTGTCCTTCTTCATTTCTTTCCCTGTGCTCATCCCAGTGACGTCATTCTCTTCCCTCTTTAAATATTATCAGATGTTGTTGACTCAGATTTTTATCACTAGTCCTGAGCATTAAACTCAGCATTGGGCTAGATATCTAGACCTATACATTTTTCTTTCCTTTTTGGGGGGATGGAGGTGGGGTCTGGATAGGATGGGGGTGTGTGGTTCTGGAGATGGAAGCCAGGTCCATGTCCTTGCTAGGCAAGTGCTACTGTAGAGCTACTCTACTGGCCCCTGGCCCTGCTTATAGGCATCCTTTTTTTGTTGTTGTTGTTGTTTTTCGAGACAGGGTTTCTCTGTGTAATCTTGGCCATCCTGGACTCACTTTGTAGACCAGGCTGGCCTCGAACTCACAGCGATCCGCCTGCCTCTGCCTCCCGAGTGCTGGGATTAAAGGCATGCGCCACCACGCCCGGTTCCTTTTTTTTTTTTTTTTTAAGTTTATGTTATGGCTATGAGTATTTTGCCTCCATATGTGTATGAGAACCAGGCCAGTGACAGCTTACCAGTGGAGGCCAGAAGAGATCATTGGATCCTCTGCATCTGGAATTGTAGATGATAAATTTTAGAAATAAAACTGAAAGGGTTGGGCGTGGTGGCGCATGCCTTTAATCTCAACGCTTGGGAGGCAGAGGCAGGGGGATCGCTGTGAGTTCGAGGCCAGCCTGGTCTACAAAGTGACTCTAGGACAACCAAGGCTACACAGAGAAACCCTGTCTCAAAAAGCAAACAAAACCCCCCAAAACAAAAAACAACCCCCCCCAAAACCACAACAAAAAACAAACTGGTTATGTGTGCTGGGGGTGGTGGCACAAGCCTTTAATACCAGCATTGGGAGGCAGAGGCAGGTGGATTTCTGTGGGTTCGAGGCCAGCCTGTTCTACGGAATGAGTCCAGGACAGCCAGGGCTACACGAGGAAGTCCTGTCTGGAAAAAAACAAAACAAAACAAACAAACAAACAGGTTATGTGGACTGAGCGTGGTGGCGCATGCATTTAGTCCCAGCACCGGGAGGCAGAGGCAGGAGGATCTCCATGAGTTCGAGGCCAGCCTGCTCTACAAAGAAAGTTTTAGGACAGCCAGGACTATTACACTGTTTATATACAGAATAGAAGGAACAGTGAGCGAAGAGATTTATGAATGCATACCTGTACTCCTGGAAGGCTGAGTCAGGAGACTCCAAGAGTTCAAGGACAGCCTGGGTTACCATAGATGGAGAGAGACATTGTCTTTTTAAAAAAACAAGCCGGGAACCAGACCCAGGTTCGCTGCAAGACCAGCAGGCACTCTTAACCATCACACCATCCCATCAGCCCCGTTTGTAGGCATTTTAAATGTAATATGGTCAAGACTGGCTATTAGCTAAGTGGATAGATCACTGGCCTGGAGTGCTTGCAGGAATCCAGGTTCATCCTGTGAGAGTGTGTGTACATGTGTACGTGTGTGTAATATTCAAATAGAGAACTCCTAACTTCCAGTCCTCAACCTACTAATTACTTGGTATGGCTTTTTTTTGTTTTTGTTTTTGTTTTTGTTTTTGTTTTTGTTTTTGTTTTTCGAGACAGGGTTTCTCTGTGTAGCCTTGGCCATCATGGACTAGCTTTGTAGACCAGGCTGGCCTCGAACTCACAGTGATCCGCCTGCCTCTGCCTCCCGAGTGCTGGGATTAAAGGCATGCGCCACCACGCCCGGCTTGGTATGGCTTATTTTTTGAGACAGTCTCTTCTGGAGCCTAGGGTGGCCCCGGACTCCTGATCCCTCTTTTTCTGTCCCAAGTGCTGGAATTACGGGTGTGTACCTCTTTGCCCAGCAGCCTGTTCATTTTATGAGTCTTCCTTACCCCACTCACTACCCGTTAGTGAAAACTCCAGTAGTCATATATTTTGTTTCGGGTTTTGGACAGTGTCTCTCTCGTTCTGAAACTCACTGTGTAACCCAGGCTGGTTGTCGCCGTCATTGTCCTCTTCCTTTTCCTTTTCTGAGACAGGGTTTCTCTGTGTAGCCTAGGCTGTCCTGGACTCACTTTGTAGACCAGGCTGGCCTCGAACTCACAGTGATCCGCCTGCCTCTGTCTCCCGAGTGCTGGGATTAAAGGTGTGCGCTACCACTGCCTGGCTGGGCTTGAACTCTTGGTGCTTCTCCTGCCTTAGTTTTCCAAGGGTTGGGGCTACAGGTCTGCATCTGCAAGTCACCTCTTTGTCTCACTGTTCCTTCTACCTACATACTCAGTTCTGTAAGCCTTTCAAATTTATGTCTAAAATAGGTCAGGATTGAATTCTCTCCTGGGTCTGTCTTTCTGTTTGTCTGTGTCTTTCTTTTGACACAGGGTCTCACTGTGTAGACCAGGCTGTCCTGGATTTTTTTGGGGGGGTGGGGGAGCTTTTGAGACAGGGTTTCTCTGTGTAGCCTTGGCTCTCCTGGACTCTTTGTAGACCAGGCTGGCCTCGAACTCACAGTGATCCACCTGCCTCTGCCTCCCATGAACCACCAAGATCAGCTTGGCCTGGATTATTATTATTATTATTTTTTAATGTAAACCAGGCTGTCCTCGAATTCACAGAGATCCACTTCTCTATGTGCTAGTGGTGTGCTGGGATCAAAGGTGTATGAGAACCTTCCATTATATGTATTCGTGTATATATATATATGCATGTGAGAGAGAGAGAATGAATTGTGTGTGTACACATGTCCATGTGGCAGCAGTCGTGTGCAGAGAATGTGTGTAATCTTCTCAATCATTTGTCCAGTTACCACATACTACCTTATTTGGAGAAAAATCCCTGTCACTTGGTTTCTACTATTTACTTGAGAGTGTTGTCGTATTGTATAAAGAGACAAATCTTGAGGATTTCTTCCTGGGTCTGTCTGAAACATCAATCTGGAAAATTGTTCAGCAGATCTGTAAGCAAAGAAAGGTCATAGAAAAATCAGAAGTGGCCTATGCCTGTAATCCCAGCGCCTACAGAGGCTGTAGCGGGGTGGTTGCCACGAGGGAAGCCTGGCCACTGCAGTATGTGACCCTGTCTCGGAAAAGGAAAAGCAAAATCAGAAGCATGCAGGCTGGGCGTGGTGGCGCACACCTTTAATCCCAGCGCTTGGGAGGCAGAGGCAGGCGGATCGCTGTGAGTTCGAGGCCAGCCTGGTCTACAGAGCGACTTCCAGGACAGCTAGAGCTGTTACACAGAGAAACCCTGTCTTGAAAAATAAAAACAAAAACCAAACAAACAAATAAACAACAACAACAACAAAAAACCAGAAGTATGCAGCAAGTCCATTGTCAAAGTAGAAGTATAGGGGAACATGTCGGAATTTAAAGTCTTAGAAGACGAATATTTAATGAGCATGAAGTATAAGTCAAGAAACACAAGGTAGGGGCTGGAGAGATGGCTCAGTGGTTAAGAGCACTGTCTGCTCTTCTGAAGGACCCAGGTTCAATTCCCAGCACCCACATGGCAGCTCACAACTGTCTGTAATTCCAATTCCAAGGGACCTGACACCCCACACCAAGGCACATAAAATAAAGTTAAATAAATTAAAAAAAAAAAAAAAAAAAGAAACACAAGGTATGTGGCAGTTTGCTGGTGTATGTGTGACTTTTCTTTTTCCATTTCTGAAGATGCTTGATTTATGTGAATGCTCTATCTGCATGTACACCTGCAGGCCAGAAGAGGGCATTAGGTTCCAGTATAGATGATTATGAGGCACCATGTGGTTGCTGGGAATTGAACTCAGGACCTCTGGAAGAGCAGACCACAGAGCCATTTCTCCAGCTCTGCGTGATAACTTTTCTTACTGCTCCCTACCCCATACACTTTTTATGTCCCAGATTTTGAGTCTGCTGAGCCATATTCTTGCCCCCCCTATCTATGATACAATTGAATTCCCATTTATTATTAGCATGTTAGATTGTATGAGGATTCTGAAGCCTCAACCAGCTCTGGCTGTCCTAGAGCTCCTTAAGTAGATCAGCCTGACCTTGGACCCACAGAGATTCTCCTGCCTCTGCCTCCAGTGCTGGGACTAAAGAAGAGTACCAGCCTGATCCGGTATTACTACTCCTAGTACTGGAGAGGCAAGAGGCAGGTGGATCCGTGTCTTGTTCGAGGCCAGCATGGTCTACACAGAGAAACCCTGTCTCAAAAAGACCAAAATAAGTAAACAAACAGACATGCACTACTGTGCCTGGCTAGCCTGGTCTATAGAGTTCCAGGATAGCTAGGGCTACACAGAGAAGTCCTGTCTTGGTGGGGGATGGACAGACGGGGAGACGCCCTAAATAAATAAATAAGTAATAAAACATACAGGCATGCACTGTTATGCCTGGCCTCAACTTTCTTCTTGCTCTCGCTCTTGCTTCCTGTGTGTGTGACTAAGGCTTTAGCGCTTTGCAAATGCAGCTGCCCACTTTCTTACTTGGTTCCAGCCTAACATGGTTAATTTAGGGTTCTAGTACCTCCTCAGAAAATATCTAAATCTCTGACTTGTTTTGTTTTTCCAGGGGAGAAGCGGGGTTTCCACCTTTAGCCTAGGCTAGCCTGGAACTCACAGCTATCCAATGTTAGGGTTATAAATCAGTGTGTGGCTTATGAAATAAATAGCTCTTTTAATACTGAGCGGGTAACCTGAGGTTGGGGTCCTTAACTGGCAATAAGGTACTGCTGAAATCAAACAGTCCTGCTTTACGATATTGTTATCCAGAGTTCCAGTTCGCCATTGCCCTGTGGCTTGGTTCCTAGTGCTGAGGCCACTGTGGAGACCACCAGGCAAGTGGTCATTTGCCTTAGAGGGGACTGTGATCCTGATTATCCATGCCTAAACCAGAGGATTAAGTAGATTATAAGAAATCGGGTGGTAATCCAGAAGCTTTCTTTTAAACTACAGTTTATCCACATTCCTGACCATAGTTTGTCCCTGGGCATTTGTAATAACTAAGAATATTTCCTAACTCTTATACTCATCCTCTCATTTGAAGGAATGGCGGTTGTGAAGGAGGGAAGAGGTGGAAGGCAGTCAAGGAGTTAGATGATCAACCTTCATTGCCCAAATCCTTTGGTGTTGACTGTGGCCAACCACAGTGATCCTTACCCCGAAGACCTGAATTCCATGAATTCCTTACCTGCTGAGCCACTGGCAGGCGTTTCAGTGGCTGCCAGCAAGAGGGCAAAGCTCTGATGGGATACATTTTTATATTACTAATATATAAACAATTGATAATTTCAGATCTGAATAACTGACATTTAAGATGATAGGCATTATAAATATAGTCAAAGTTGGAGTTTGCTTTATTTAAAATAATCTATGGCAGTTTTCATAGAAATTAAATACCCCGAAGGTCTGCCATCCATCTGAAGTATGAGAGATACCCTTACTCCCCAGGTAATGTCTCACTTTGGAGCTCAGATTGGCCTAAAACCTGTGATCCTCCTGCCTCAGCTTCTGGCAGAGAGATGCTGCTTTTAAGGTTAAGGCCACGTCACCACTGCCTCACACAAATTACATGTAACAGCACAATAATTTCCACCAATTAATTGACATAGAATTTAAAGTTATTCTTTTCTCAGTGTAGGGAATGGAATCCAGGGCCTTTTGTGTGCTGGGCAAGCCTTCTACCACTAAGCCACACCCTCACTTCACGCAGTTCTTGTTTTCTTTGAAGCAGAGTCTTACAGTAGTATAGCAGAGGTTGTCCTCAGAGTCCGGATAGCCTTCTCCCCTGCCTGGGTACCACCACACCCAGCCCACTACCAACTCATGCTGAATGACTGCACCTTCATTCTAGTATTTTCATTTTGTGGTGTTGAGTGTGAACTCAAAGCATCATGTGCACTGAGTAAATGCTCTACCACTGGACACCTTAGCCTTCTCTCTGGTTTGTTTGTTATTCCAGACAGGGTTTCTCTGTGTAGCCTTGACTATCCTGGACTCCCTTTGTAGATCAGGCTGGCCTTGAACTCACAGAGATATGCCTGCCTCTGCCTCTGCCTCTGCCTCTCCGAGGGCTGGGTTTACAGGAGTGAGCCACCATGCCCGGCTGCCACTTGTTTTTTGTTTGGGTGGGCAGGTATTGGTTGGGGTGGTGGTTGTGGTGTTTTGAGACAGTCTTGCTATGCAGACCTGGCAGGCCTAGCTAGTAGTCTGTGTGGCCCACGCTGGCTTTGAACTTGGGGCATTTTCCCCCTCTTAATCTCAATAGTTCTGCAATTACAGCAGCACTTGGCCTAGTTCAAATACTGGGCACTGAACCCAGGGCCTCATGAATGCTAGGCAAGCACACTAACTACCAAGTGAGCTGCTGACCTGTCTTTTGTTTTAGCTTTAGAGACAAGGTCTCAAATAGTTTAGGCTAGCTTCAAACTAACTGTGCATCTGAAGCTAGCCTCAAACCCCTGATCCCCCTGCGTCCACTTCCCTCGGCTGGCTTTATTGCTGATGCTTGTTCCTATGCCTAGCTCTAGCTTCCGCTTACAGCCTCTTGCCTCTTCAAGCTGTGGCTGTGCACATAGCACATTAGAAAAACTCCCAAGTGCCTCCTACTGTATGTGCGATTAGGCTGGCTAACAATAATAAACGTTTATTGGATGCTTACTTACATGTCAGGCTGTATTAAGTGCTTTCTGTAATTGTATCTTTGTAACAACTCTCTAATGAAGGTACTAACCACATCACCACCGGAGGAAACTGGAATTTCAGGAAGTTACATGTCAAATGGACCAAAGTTTTTAAGTGGTAGAGTCAGATGTAAAGGGGAAAAACAGTTTTATGTATATGGATTTTTATTTTATTTTTTTAAATCGAGACAGGGATTCTCTGTGTAGCCTTGGCTGTCTTTTCTTTTTATTTCATGTGCAGTGGTGTTTTGCTTCATGTCTGCATAAGGGTGTAGGATCTTCTGAAATTGGAGTTACAGTTGTGAACTGCCTTGTCGGGCTGAGAATTGAACCTGGGTCCTCTCTGAGCCCTCTCTCCACTCTGTGTATGGGTGTTTTGTATGCAAGTATGCCTGTGGATCACTTGTGTGCCTGGTGTCTAAGGAAGACAGAAGAGGGCATCGGATTCCCTGTTATCTGCAGAGGAAGCCTTCAGCTGTGCCGAAGGCCGCAGTGGCTGAGGGGTAGCTCTCTTGGCCAGCGTACCATCTTGCTCCAATCTCCTGGGCCCTTACTTCAAATAATTTTTTTCCTTTGGTACAGGTTTTCTTCAGATATTTAGCAAACTCATTTTGGTGTATTGGTTGATCAATAAGGTCCTATGCCAGATGTATTTGTTGTATTTGTTTATCTTTTTTTTTTGTTTTGTTTTTGGAGACAGGGTCTCTGTGTAGCCCTGGCGGTCCTGGACTCGCTTTGTAGACCAGGCTGGCCTCGAACTCACAGCAATCTGCCTGCCTCTGCCTCCAAGTGCTAGGATTAAAGGTGTGTGACACCACGCCCGGCTGTATTTGTTTATTACATTTATTTTGGTGTGTGTATTTGCAAGGCATGCGTGTGCTTTTGTGTGTGTGTGTGTGTGTGTGTTAGTTACTGAGAATGGGACAGCATGCCCCTTGACACACTCTTCTGCCACTGTGGTAGATTCCTAGCTTAATTTTTTTTTTTTTTTTTTTTTTGAGACAGGGTCTCTCTGTGTTAGCCTTGGCTCTCCTGGACTTGCTTTTGCTTTGTAGACCAGGCTGGCCTTAAACTCACAGCACTCTATCTGCCTCTGCCTCCTGAGTGCCCAGCTCAATTTTTAACATTCATTTACTTTTGGTGGTAGCAGTCAGGGTCATCCCTGCCCCCTCCACTGACCTACACCCCAGCCCCATTTATTTTATTACTATGTTTTGTTGACGTTTTCAAATACACATGACTTTCACAGACTGCGGATACTTGCATTCTCTTAGTCACCAGTCACTGGTGTTCTCCCTACCTCCACATCACTGCCCTCTCCCGCCCTTTTAAAAACAATGGTGCGATTGTCTCTGTGCAGAGGTGGCTGCTTTTTTCAGTCAGAGGACTGGAGCTGTGGGTGGCTAGAGTTGAGTTGCCTCTTGGGATCAACTTTCCTTGCTGCCGTAGGGCAGAACTTTGAAGGTCTGCTCCACTGTGTCATGGCAGGTCTGAATGTATTCTTTATTTTACTGCTGGCATTGCTGTCAATTTATCATGGGTTTTCTTTTATACATTGCTGTTAGCGAAAGAATTGGTTGTGGGAAAGTCTACTTTATCCACAGAACACTTTCAGCATGTGAGCCTGTGAGTGTTTTCCTGTATGAACTTCTTCACCCAACATTTGTTGAGGATGTGCTTGTGCTGTGTGAGGCATTGGGGATGTAAAGCCCATGAAGAGCCAAGAGAGACACAGTAGACTAGGCGTGGTGCATGCACAGTGTTAATCCCAGCACCCAGGAGGCAGAGCTGGGTGTGTCCCTGAGTTTGAGGCAAGCCTGGTTTACACAGTAAGTCACATAGTGAGACCCTACCTTAAGACGTTTTAGGGGCCAGAGGGATAGGCCAGTGGTTAAGAGCACTGGTTTCTCTTCTAGAAGACCTGGATTTGATTCCCAGCACCAACATGGCAGCTTATAACACAGATCTAGGGGAATCCCACACCCTCTTCTGATCTCTTCAGCACCAGCCACATATGTGCTGCAGACATGCAGGCAAAACATTCATACATGTAAGTAAATAAAGATAAGCTTTAGCCAAGTATGGTGGAGCCTCCCTCTGACTCCAGCAATTGGGGGGTGGAGACTGAAGGATCAGGAGTTACCTCCTCTTTGACTAGAGTTGAAACCAGCCTAAGCCACATGGAGCCCTGTTGTAAAAAACTCACACATTGTTTTTGCTGCTGTTTGAGATCGACTTACTGTGTCCCTGGTTGGTCTATAGTTTTGGTTTTTTTGTTTTTTTCTTCGTGACAGGGTTTCTCTGTGTAGCCCTAACCCCTAGTTTAAGAAACTGGGGTCTAGGGGCTGGAGTTAAGACTACTGCCTACTCTCCAGAGGACCAGGGTTCATTTCCCAGCACCCACATGGTACCTCATAACTGTCTGTAACTCCAATACCAGGGCTTCTGACACTCTCACATAGGCATACATGCCGGCACAACACCAATGAGCATAATAGAAAAATAACATTTTATTTTCGTACATTATTTGTACATATATACATACACATATATGTACATACACATACATATACTGGGTTCTAGAGAATTTTGTTAAAATCTTATCTCTAGCTTTCTATGTTTGAAAATAGGTTAATTTGTGGCTGAGAGATGACTCAGAAGTTAAGAACACTGACTGTTCTTCCCGAGGACCTGGGTTCAATTCTCAGCACCTAAACAGCAGCTCACAATGGTCTGTTAACTCCAGTTCCAGGAGATCTGACAGTCTCACACAGACATATATGCAGTCAAAACACCAATGTACATAACATAAAAATAAATAAACTAAAAGAAATTTTTTGGGGGGGTTTGAGACAGGGTTTCTCTGTGTAGCCTTGACTATCCTGGACTTGCTTTGTAGACCAGACTGGCCTCAAACTCACAGTGATCCACCTGCCTCTTCTTCCCAAGTGCTGGGATTAAAGGCATGTGCCACCACTCCTGGCTAAAAGAAATCTTTAAAATTTTTATTTTTACTTATATTTTCGCTGGTGTGTAGGTGTGTGCACGTGAATGTAGGCACCTACAGAGGCCCAAGGTGTTTGATTTCCCCCAGAGCTGGGTACTGGGACTCAAACTTGGGTCCTCTGGAAGAACAGTATTCAATTTCTTTCTCTAGCACTGAACATTCTCACAGAGATAAGAAATTTATTTATTTATTTATTTTTTTATTTATTTTTTTTTTTTTGAGATAAGAAATTTAGATGAATAATTAGCCAGCTGCATTGAGGTGATGATGACTTTGTTGATAGTGTCCAGAGACTCCTTATCAGGAGGCGTTGAACAAACGCTGCCTGCCTCCATTAGGCTGGACCCAGGGTGTTGACCCTGGTGATGTGAATGTTAACACAGCTTTCACATCCTGTTTGATCTGGTGCTGTTAGCCTTGACATCTGCAGTGAAAGCGTAAGTGTCATTGTGATCTTCTCTCATTGGTCAGAGGACACCTCGTGGTAGCATAATGGTTAAGCTTGTTTTTCCTGTGAGGTGATTTTCCAAGGCCTCTGGACAGTGGAAATGGGCCATCAGAATGTACAGACAGGTGCACTATGTTCTGTGTGTGTTCTTAACCTCTACAGTACACTTTGGGTTTAGACATATTTCCTTGTAGAACCTCTTGGAGAAGGGTCTTGAATTTTGTTGTTGGTTTTAATTTAAAAAATTTTAAAAAAGATTTACTTATTATTATGTGTACAGTACAATAGATGGTTGTGAGCCACCATGTGGTTGCTGGGAATTGAACTCAGTACCTCTGGGAGAGCAGTCAGTGCTCTTTTTTTTTTTTTTTTCGAGACAGGGTTTCTCTGTGTAGCCTTGACCATCCTGGACTCACTTTGTAGACCAGGTTGGCCTCGAACTCACAGTGATCCGCCTGCCTCTGCCTCCCGAGTGCTGGGACTAAAGGCGTGCGCCACCACGCCCGGCTCGCAGTCAGTGTTCTTAACCGTTGGGCCATCTCTCCAGCCCCTTGGTTTTAATTTTTAATTAAAATTTTTTTGGGGGGGGGGCTGGAGAAATGGCTCAGTGGTTAAGGGCACCACCTGCTCTTCCAGAGATCCTGAGTTCAATTCCCAGCAACCACATGGTGGCTCACAACCATCTATAATGTTATCTGATGCCCTCTTCTGCAGATAAAGCACTAATATACAATAAATACAATAAATAAATCTTTAAAAAAATTTTTTTGAGGGTCAGGGCCTAACTGTGTAGCCTTGGCTGGCTTGAGGGGTCCTGCATTTTAATTTTATACTACATATTCAAATTATTTAGTTTTTGGTTTTCAATATATAAATCCACTAATAAAAAAGTAGGGACTGGACAGATGGCTCAGGGGTTAAGAGCACTGTCTGCTCTTCCAAAGGTTGTGAGTTCAATTCCCAACAACTACATAGTGGCTCAAAACTATCTATTATGAGATCTGGTGTCTTCTTCTGGTATACAGGTATACATGTGGCAAAGCACTGTATACATTTAGAAAAAAAGCTGGGACATGGTGGTGTATTCCTTTAATCCCAGCACTTGGGAGGTGGAGGAAGGCCTGGTCAACAAAACAAGTCCAGGACAGCCGAGGCTACACAGAGAAACCCTGTCTGGGGAAAAAAGGTATCAGATTTTTAAAAAAAATTTTTTGGGACAGGGTTTCTCTGTGTAGCCTTGGTTGTCCTGGGCTTGCTTTTCAAACCAGGCTAGTCCCAAACTCAGTAATCCACTTGCCTCCGCCTCCTGAGTGCTAGGAGGTATCAGATTTTTAAAAAATGGCCCAAAGCTAAGAATAATGGATAATAGATCCTAAACATAATAAACATCTGGGTTTTTTTGTTTGTTTACCTTTTTTTTTTTTTTTAAACAGAGTTTCTTTGTGTAGCTTTGGCTGTCCTAGACATGCTTTGTAGACTTTGAACTCACAGAGATCTGCCTGCCTCTTCCTCCCCAAGTGCTGGGATTACAGACCTGTGCCACTGCTCTCGGTTCATAATAAAAGTTTTTAACTTTGTAAGATCTTCAGCCTATATTTCAAAATGTGTGTGGCCATAAGCAGTCAAATGGTAAACAAGTAGTAAACACTTAACAGCCTCCATTTTGCTTAATACTTTCTGTCTTCAACCTCTTATTTTGCAGTTAATCTTCTAATCTGAAAAAGACTTCATGAATTCTTCACTTGTGAAAACACGTAATTTCATACATTCCTAGAAGACTGAAATGGGGGCTGTTACTTTGAGGTAAGTGTCTAATTTTGTAGATTTAAAAAAATATTTATTTATTATTATATATACAGTGCTCTGCTGGCATGTACATCTGCATGCCAGAAGAGGGCATCAGATCATATTATAGATGGTTGTGAGCCACCATGTGGTTGCTGGGAATTAAACTCAGGACCTCTAGAAGAATAGTTAGTGCTCTTAACCTCTGAGCCATCTCTCCAGCCCCAATTTTGTAGATTTTGTTTCTTAGTTTTTTTATGATGTTGAATATAGAAGGAAAGTGTGAATGTTGGTTAGCTTCTATTTTTTTCTATCTCTTGAGTCAGGGTTTGTATGGGGACAGTCCTAAGCCTTGCTTTAAGGTAGACTGAGATTCAAAGTTGCTTAACGCAGGGGTTATTTATTTGCTTGCTTGCTTGTTTGCTTCTGTTGTTTGTTTGAAACTGTAGCCCAAGCTGCCCTGAAAATTGACTGTATAGCACAGGCTAGCCTGAAACGTAAGCTCCTTCAGTCTCAAGAGTACTGGGATCACACTACTTCTAGATGAAGGGGTTGTTATTATTCTTGTTTTAAATAAAAATTTACTAGGTGATGGCGTTGCTGAGAGCACAAGGCTATTCTTAGCTCAGATAACAAAAGCAAACCAGACTGATGTTATTAACCTATGAATCTGACCATTTTATTTTATTTTTTTAATTTTGTGTGTGTGAGTGCTTTCTCTGAATGCATGTCCACCATGTGTGTACAGTGTCTTCAGAGGCTAGACAGTATCAGGTCCTCTGGAACTAGAGTTATGGCCAGCTGTGAGCCGCCGTGTGGGGTGGGAATTGGACTTGGGTCCTCTGGAAGAGCAGCAAGTGCTCTTTACCTGTGAGCCATTTCTCCAGCCCCCAAGTTTGGACATCAGAAGCTCTATAATTTTTACTGATGCGTTGCCTTTTTGTGGTGTGTGACAATACTGGGGATTGAAGGGTGAGCAAGCACTCTACCACAGAGCCCTAACTCTACCAGTTGTTTGTTCGTTTTATTTTGTATGCGTGGATGTTTTGTGTGCATGTATGCCTGTGCGACACTTGCATGCTTGCTGCCTGTGATGGCCAGAAGAGGGCATCACATCCTGTAGAACTGGAGTGACAGACAGTTGTGAGCTGGGAACTGAGCCTGGGTCCTTGGAAGAGTAGCTGGTGCTCCTAACCCCTGAGCCATCTCTCCAGCCCCGTGTATTTGTTTGCTTGTTTTTGTTGTGTTTTTGAGACAGTCTCACTATCACTGTAGTGGTAGTGGTCTGGCACTAGTTCTTAGACTAGACTGGCTTCAAACTCAAAGAAACATGCCTGTCTCTGTCTCCTGAGTGGCGGGATTAAAAGCATGCACCGTTTATGACTGGCTGACAGGTTTTTGAAGCAATCAAATTGGGGAATTTTTGAAGAACGATCGGTGTGAGTCAGGAAGAGCAATAAAACACATGATATGAAAGTGGAGAGGGGAATACCGGGAGCGGAAGGGAAAATGGGGGTGGGGCGGGGGCCAGGGTGTGTCAAGGCGCCAGTCTAAACTTAGTATGTATGCATGAATAGGCCATGAGGAAACATGTTGCTTTATATGGTAATTAGAGAAGCATGGTGAATGTGGGGTTATTTGTTTGAAACATGGGCTTATTCTGTAGCCCAGGCTGGCCTCAAGTCAGGGCTATCTTCCTGCCTCAGTTTCCAGAGTGCTTCAGTGACGTGTGCACCAGCACTCCTATGAGCCGGGCTAATGCTATTTTCTAGGTGCTACAGGGTTAATTCTTTTTTTTTTTTTTTTTTTTTTTGGTTTTTCCAGACAGGGTTTCTCTGTGTAGCCTTGGCCATCCTGGACTCACTTTGTAGACCAGGCTGGCCTCGAACTCACAGCGATCCACCTGCCTCTGCCTCCCGAGTGCTGGGATTAAAGGCGTGCGCCACCACGCCCAGCTCGCTACAGGGTTAATTCATGTTTTACACATGCTAAGCACGCACTCTGCCACCAAGTAGACCTCCAGCTGAATGTAGCTGTTAGGCTTTCCTTGGAAAATGATATATTTAAATTTTGTTTTGGCTTTCTTTTTGTGGTTTTGTTTTGTTTTTTGCTTATTGAGATAGGGTCTCATATAGCATAGTTGGGTCTCTTATTCCGTCTGGGCTTTTTTTTTTTGCTTTGTTTTGGTTTTTTGTTTCTTTGTTTTTTTGGAGACAGGGTCTCTCTGTGTAGCCTTGGCAGTCCTGGACTCACTTTGTAGACCAGGCTGGCCTCAAACTCATAACAATCCATCTGCCTCTGCCTCCCAAATGCTGGAATTAAAGGCATGCGGCACCACACCTGGCTCCTCTCATTCCTTCTGTATCTGAGGCTGACTTTGAACTCCGGTCTGGTGTTGGGATTAGAGGCATGTACCACCATGATTTGAGATTTTTGAGACAAGGAACCTGCTGTCTTTCCCCTCCTAAGTGTTTTTGGTTTTTTGTTTTGTTTTTTGAGACAGAGTTTCTCTGTATAGCCTTGGCTGTCCTGGACTCACTTTGTAGACCAGGCTGGCCTCGAACTCACAGCGATCCACCTGGCTCTGCCTCCCAAATGCTAGGATTAAAGGTGTGCGTCACCATGCCCGGTAGTGTTTTTGTTTTGTTTTTTAATGTATACAGTGCTCTCCCTGCGTGTACACCTGCAGGCCTGAACAGGGCACCAGATCTCATTATAGATGGTTGTGAGCCACCATGTAGTTGTTGGGAATTGGAACTCAAGACCTATGGAAGAGCAGACAGTGCTCTTAACCTCTGAGCCATCTCTCCAGCCCCAATTTGGAAGTTTTGTTTTTTTTAGATTTACTTATTAAGTATATAGTGTTTGCCTTCATGTCAGAAGAGGGCACCAGATCTCATTATAGATGGTTGTGGCCACCATGTGGTTGCTGGGAATTGAACTCAGGACCTTTGGAAGGACAGGTAATGCTCTTAACTTCTGAGCTATCTCTCCAGCCCCAATTTGGAAGTTTTAAAAGGTTATTATGTTTATAAACTCAGGGTGAACACAGTGGCCTGATTTCAGCTTACCTGTCAAAGGTCAGAGGAGCTGCTGTCCTACCTCCAGTTCTGTTCTCTGCCCAAGGATCCTTTTCAGAAATGTGCATTGGATGTTTATGCAGGTGCAAATGATGTTTATATTATTGAGGCTGGGTGTTGGTGGTGCACGCCTTTAATTCCAGCACTCAGGAGGTAGAGGTAGAGGGATCTCTGTATTCTAGGTCAGCCTGGTCTACAAAGAGAGTTCCAGGATACCCAGGGCTCCACAGAGAAACTCTGTCTCGAAAAACAAACAAACAAAAGAATATTATTGAGCGTCTACAGCTCTGGTCCTTTGACAGTACGATGGCAATGTGCATCTCGCTTTTGCTCAGAACATAACTGGTCAGATTGTCATGTAGTCTTCCACAGACAGTAAGGATACTGTGAAAGCTGTGACTGTCTGCATAGCATGACCTTTCAAAACAGTTTTTTGTTTTTTTTTTTTGTGTGTGTTGCCAGAATCTCATTTAGCCTTTTGACAGCCACACGATAGAGGAAGTACTAGATAAAGGGCAGTGTAAATGGCTGCCTTGTTCTCAGTCCAGTTTCCCAGTGGAAGAGGGTGTTGATAGCTTTATGTGAAAGCTTATTAGGTTAAGACATTCTTAAAATTTATTGTTATTGTTATTTTTAGTGTGTGTGTGTGTGTATGTGTGTGTGTGTGTGTGTGTGTGTGAGAGAGAGAGAGAGAGAGAGAGAGAGAGAGTGAGGGAGAGGTGAGGGAGAGAGAGAGAGAGAGAGAGAGAGAGAGAGAGAGAGAGAGAGAGAGAGATGGTGTACATGCCACAGCACTCATGTATTCAGAGGACAGCTTTGCCCAGTAGGTCCCCTCCTTCCACCTTTATATGGATTTCAGAGAGCTAGCTCTGCTGTCTTTACCTGCTGCTGCAAGCACCTTCGCCTGCTGAATCATCTCACCAGTCCAGGTTTGCTTGGTTTAGATGTGTTTTATTCTCTATGTATAAGTATTTTGCTCCCATGCATATCTGTGCACCACAGGTATGCCTGGTGCCTGCAGAGGCCAAAAAAGGGTGTTGAGTCCCCTGAAACTGGAGCTTGGGACAGTTGTCAGCTGCCATGTAGGTGCTAGGACTTGAGCCTGGGTCCTCTGTAAGAGCAAATGCTCTTAACTGTTGAGCCATCTCTCCAGCCCCAAAGGGTTTTGTTTGTGTGTTTGTTTAAATTTATTTGTTTTTGTTTTATGTTCATTGGTGTTTTGCCTGCATGTATGTCTGTGTGAAGATGTTAGATCTTGGAGCTACACACAAATGTGAGCTGTCATGTAGATACTGGGAATTGAACTCAGATCCTTTGGAAGAGCAGTTAGTGCTCTTAACCACTGAGCGAGCCATCTCTCCAGCTCCAAAGGGTTTTGTTTGTTTTTTGAAGATTCTGTGTGTGTCTGTGTCTGACTGTGTGACTGCGAGGACCCACATGTATGAGGGTCTATAGCCTGTCTGCACACATGCTGGCCAGAAGAAGACTTTGCGTCTCCCCTGTTCTGAGCCGGGACTCATACTTTCACAGCTGGGCTAGAAGCTGTCAAGCCTGGCAAGCCTCTTACCTCTGTCGGAAGAGCTGGGGTACTGGAGTACCGTAATGTTTGTCTTGTCCTGTTGTGTGGGTGCTGGGGTCAGGACTCCAGTCCTCATGATTATGCAGGAAGTGCTCTTATCCAAAGAGCCACCTTTCCAGCCTTGGAAGTTTATGGCTTTATGTATAATATGTAGGATATAGTCTAAGTGTAATTTAAAAAATGGATAGTACAGATTGAGTTTTCTAATCTGAAATACTCCATAATTCAGACTTTGTGTGTACATGGTATTATCAGGAATTGAACCCAGAGCCTTATAGGAGTTCAAGTACCATTAATGGTGTTGTGACCAGCAATTAGCAGGATCCAAAGTCTTGCTGTCGTTCGTAATGTGTCTTCTGTCTTAAAATTTGGAGGGAAAGACAAGTTGTAATAGGTAGTTTGGCAGGTGCATGGTAGGAACTTAGGTGGGAACAGTGTTGGAAGAGTGCAGTTACCGGGAGCGGAGAAGTCTAGAGTGTGTCTTTGTTAACACCAACACTGAGCCCACAGGCTGAATGCACTAGATAATGTGTCTCCGTCACATGGCTTTCATGCTAGGCCTTGCGTTTGTTGTCACTGAAAATCTGCGTGCATGAAAGGGCAAGTGGCTCAGCAATTAAAAGGTTTGCTGTGCAAATAGCAAACTAGACTCCAGACCCCAGACCCTCAGTAAGTGCTGGGCGGATCTTTCAGGCTGATTGTAATTCCGCTTGTAAGGTGGAGATGGGCTCCCCGGAGTAAGCTGGCTAGCTGGACTAGCCACGCCTTCGAGCTTGAGTTCAGTAGGAGAGACCCTGCCTCAGTGAATATGATGGAGGGCAATGGAGGAAGACTCCTAACATTAGTCTCAGGCTTCCACACACACACGGACACCTACATACTTTCAGATCCAAACATACACGCACACGCACGCACATCACACAAGAAGAAAGACAAGCAGGCGAAGACTTAGACTCACCAAGAACAGTGGAAATAAAACCTGTGTGTGATACCCTGGGCAATATTTGTTGTAGAAAATATTTGGCTATTAATGTGTATTATTAATACATATACTTATTTTGACAGTTATTATTCAACCTCTTTCATACCAATAAAAGACAGACACCTGATTTTTTTTTTTTTTTTTTTTTTTTTTTTTTGGTGTTTCGAGACAGGGTTTCTCTGTCTAGGGGGTTGATGTCACAGCATGGTCCAGTGTTTTGTATTCAGAATGTTAATTGCTTGTCCCTACCCCACCCCCAGATTCTTACTGTTCTACCTCATGTATACCAAAATTATCACTGATTGGCTAAATAAAATTGCCTGTACACCTGGGCAGGGTGAAGTGAGGTAGGCAGGGCCAAGGTTTGCAGGCTTGGAGGACAGAAAAGCTTGGTGGGTGGAGGGTAAGCAATTAACATCTGAATACAAAGCAGCAGACCCATGCCTTAACAGATATTAGTGCTTTCCTCTGCTTCCTCCTTTTTGCAAGAGATATTTTACTGAATTTTGTTTAATTTTCTTTGTTTTTATATCTTGATGATCTTTACAACTCTAAACAATATTTTCCTCTCCTCCTCCTTTTTGAGACAGTCTTACTGTGTAGCCCTAGCTGGCTGTAGACTACGATGGCCTCAAACTCAGAGATCTACCTGCTTCTGCCTCCTTAGTGCTTGGGTTAAAGATGGATGTCACAGCACTTGAGGAGCCAGCGGCAGGCTAGTAAAACAAAAGCAAACAAAGATTGGTGTTACCATTTCCAGTGATTTTTATTTTGTTTGTGTTTGTTTGTCTGTCTGCTTTGTAACCAGGCTGGCCTGGAACTCACTTTGTAGACTGGAACCAGCAGTGTTCTCAGTCTCCTGAGTGAGCCACTATGCCTATCTCCAGTGATATTTTAACTGTTATTTATAGTTAAGTAAATAGAATATTTTATTTATTTATTTTTGGTTTTTCAAGACAGGGTTTCTCTGTGTAACAGCCCTGGCTGTTGCTTTGTAGATCAGGCTGGACTTGAACTCAGAGATCCACCTGCCTCTGCTTTCCAAGTGCTGGAAGAATCGTTTTTTAAAAAGATTTATTTATTTTATGTATATGAGTACACTGTCTTCATGCACACCAGAAGAGGGCACCAGATCTCATTAGAGATGGTTGTGAGCCACCATGTGGTTGCTGGGAATTGAACTCAGGACCTCTGGAAGAATGGCCAGTGCTCTTAACTGTTGAGCCATCTTTCCAGCCCCACCCCCCTTTTAAATTTTGTTTATTTTTTGGCAGGGTTTCTCTGTGTAGCATTGGCTGTCCTGGACTTGTTTTATGGACCACGCTGACCTCGAACTCATAGTGATCCTCCTGCCTCTGTCTCCCAAGTGCTGGGATTACAGGCATGCGCCACCACACCTGGCCTGTAAATTGAATCTTATGCTATGTGTTCGGTTACCACTTTCTCCTCCTGACCTCCCCTCCTTTTTAAATTGAGACAGTGTCTCACATTATTCCAAACTGGCCTGAAACTGAGTAGCAATTCTTCAGTCTCCGCAGGCTGAGTACTGTTGCTACAGATGTGAGCTACTCTGCTTGGTCCTTTTTGTTTCTGTTAACAGTGTTGGTGAGGTTCATTAATAATGGTGTATATAGTTGTATTTAATTATTTTTCCATATTGCAAAACATTCAGTACAATTTCTTGTTCTGTTAATGTATGTTTGAGTTGAGGCTTCTTTGGGGTTATTATGAAAAACTTTAGCTTCACGTACTTTCAAATTTAGTTCATGTACTTCTGATATTCTTGGGTAAGAATATTATAGAATTAAAGCAGTATGGAGGTTTTGATGTTCTCTTTAGAAAAGATTGAGTTCACCCACAAACAGTGATCTGTGAATGTCAGTGGGGTTTGTTTTTTTTTTTTTTATGTCAATGGGTTTTATTTCTCTGTTTTTGGTTTTTATTTTGAGACAAAGTGACACCTTAGCTTTGGCTCACTCAGATCCACCTACCTCTGCTTCCTATGCTGGGCTAGAAGGTGTGAGCAATCACTGGCTTGATTGTGATTTTAGTCTTCATTTCCTTGGTGAATAATTATATTAACCATTTTTACCTGTATGCTTTTGAGCTATTTGGGATTTGATAAATTTTAGGGTTTCTCTGCTTTGGCTCTTCTGGACTTCCTTTGTAGACCAGGCTGGCCTCGAACTTACAGAGATCTGCCTGCCTCTGCCTCCCAAGTGCTAGAATTAAAGGCATGTGCCACCACACCTGGTCCAGGTCCCCCCGCCTCTTGTTTTTTGGGACAGGGTCTCTTTGTGTAGCCTTGGCTGTCCTGGACTCACTTTGTAGACCAGGCTGGCCTTGAACTCACAAAGATCAGCCTGCCTCTGCCTCCCAGAGTGCTGGGATTGCCACAGTGTGCCATTGAGCCTGACTGGTCTAGCATTTTTAAAACTACTTAAGGCTTCTGATGTCCTTTGTCTCTTTGCCTAGTTTCATGTCTTCCTTAAGTCAGATTCATATTCTTGTTCCTCTGCAACTGGTTACAGAAACAGTAGTTCTCAGAGGTACTAGAGGGGGGGACCCATTGCTGTGTCTGCTTCCATGGCAGTGGGTGCTCTAAATGCAACTCGCAGAGTAATTAACCCAGGAAAGTTGGCGAATCCGAGTAGAAGTGAGGGGTTTGCTGGCATCATGGTGGCAGTCTTTCACTCTTACTCATAATTCTGTTTCCTGTTTATATAGATAAGTAAAACACTTGATATTGAACTACCTGTGACTAATGATTGTGAGTTTTAATCAGAGCCTTGCAACTGTGTGTGCTTGGCTGAATTAGTGAAGATGAATTTTAACAGACTGAAAATAAATAATGGCGCAAATGCAGCAGACTGTACTTGTGTTTTCACTCAAGAAGCAGCTGCTATGGAGTGATATCTCTCTCTCCCTCACTCTCTCTCCCGGTGGCTGTTGTTTGTCACCATTGTAAGGAGACTGGGACCGTGCAGGCCATACATCGTCATCTTGCAAATCCCTGACTTGAGCTTGGCACAGTCGTTCCCACTCATTCCAGTGGAGAGGCCTTCGTATGTAGCCACTAGTAACTGCACAGGAATCTGGAACATGTGGCTTACCTGGTGTCCCACCACAATTCTGTGTCTGTCACAGTACATTGGTGCACTTATCTTATTCCTTCCACCTCAGTCCCTGTCCTGTGTGGTGTCCTGTCCTCCCTGCTCCCCAGACTGGCCTCCAACTCAGAGATTTGCCTGTCTCTGACTTCTGAGTGTGTGGATTAAAGGTGTGTATGACCATAGGCCTCAGTTTTAAATGCTTAAGATAAAGACTCCATACTCCAGGGCTGGCAAGATGGCTCTAGGGAAGAGGGTCCTTGTCAACAAGCCTAATGACCTGGGTTTCATCCCTGGGACCAACATGGTGGAAGGAGAAAATCAACTCTCACAAGTTGTCCTCTGACAGTCACACATACAATGTAATGTACATGTTTGCCTCCTTCCTTTATGCTTACAGGAAATAAATATAATTTTAAAAGTAAGGAAAAAGGGAGTTAAGAATCCATGCTCTCAAGGTTTATAGCAAGCAAGCTTTTCCGTAGTGTTGAAGGCGAAGTGTTTCCCCCGGCATCGCCACCCACATCCCGTGCTATAGAAATTCCCTCTGTAACAGGCGTTCCTTACCAGTTCCACCCACATTCTGTGTTGTAGACATTCAGGCGGTCCTTACTAGCTCTGTTATCACAGTCAGGCTTTCAAAATTCACCAGCTTCTCCCAGAAGCCTGGGATTCAGGCTTCATCACAGAGCCAGGCATAGCTGCCCATCCCGTCATCCCAGGACTCAGGGGGCGGAGGCAGGAAGACTGCTGCCAGTTTGAGGCTAGCCTGGGATATAGTCTAAGATACTGTCTATAAAGCCAAAATACAGAAACAAAACATCATTATGATCCTACAGCAAGTGGAAGTTCTTGTGTGAAATGATTCTGAGATTATGCATTTTCGCAAGTTGTATGTATTATCACTTATTTTCAAAATGAGAGCAGACAAGTAGTTAAAAGGTCTAGAGCCTGTAGTAGTGCTTTTTCCTACAGCTGAAGCTATTTAAAATTCTCCTCATGTGGCTGTTTGCCATCCAGATGGCTTCCTGGCCCCGGTTCAGTTCCTAGATGTGAGGGCTGTTGGTTACTCACCAGCACTGCTCTGCGCTCATACAGTTTGGCTCGTGACTCGTTCTCACAGCATTTATACGTGAGCACCCTTTGCTACACGAAGCCATTCCTGATTGTTGTGGTGCTTACAAGTAAGAACCAGAGGCCCTCGGAAGATTTGCTGACATTTAGAAGAACACTGCCGGATGTTTTCCTTTTATACAGATCAAGAGTTCCAGCCTTTTGGGGTTGTTTTGTCTTTTTTTTTTTTAGACAGGTTTTTTCCTTTGTGTAGAGCAGGCTGGCCTAGAACTCACTTGAGAGATCCGCCTGTAGTTGCCTCCCGAGTGCTGGGATTAAAGGCTGCATGCACTGCTTCTTAATTAAACCCACTTGGACTCTATGGAACCTCCTTGTCTTCCATCTTCCAGGACCCATATGGCCCCTCCGGTGCCAGTCGAGATACTGTCTGGTGATGAGCTATAGGGACCACGTGGTTAAACACTAGTGAGAGGTTTTGTTTTATTTTGCTCTTTTAAAGAAATATTTAAGCAAAGCTGTAGTAGATGATGCTTGTATTTGGACTTGGGTCACTGTTGTTTGTGTCTTTTACAAGTACAGAGTGACCCAGCCAAGCATGCTAGCAGCTTCATGACCAGGGCATTGCTGCTTTTGATTCTGTGAATTGGCTTACAGATTAACAACGTACATTTCATAAAACCATCTTCTTACATGGCTTTTCATTCACAAACAGGACAAAAAGTCACTGAGCACTTGTCCCTAAGATGAGTACTAAGGAAAGACCTGCCTCACAAGGCAGTTTCTAGGATCTGCATAGGCTGCAGGAGTGACCCTCAGGGCACATGCACATGATACAGTGGAGGGATTGTTTTTGTAGTAGTCCAGTCTGTTCTTTCTGAACATTTTCTTTTCTTTTCTTTTTTTCCCTTTTTTCTTTCTTTCTTTTTTTTATTTTTGTTTTTGTTTTTGGTTTTTTTTTGTTTGTTTGTTTGTTTTTTTGAGACAAGATTTCTCTGTGTAGTCTGGGCTCTCCTGGACTCACTTTGTAGACCAGGTTGGCCTCGAACTCACAGCAATCCGCCTGTGTCTGCCTCCCGAGTGCTGGGATTACAGGCATGTGCCACCACACCTGGCCGAGGAGTGTATTTTAAAGTATGCTCCTCATTTGGTCTCTCCTCACTTTTGTGTATGTGGGTGTTACATTGTGCACACGGGTAGACTCTTTCCACCCGGGCTCAAGTTTTGGGACCCAGCTCAGGTTGCTACGCTTGCACAGACAATGCCTTGATGTGCTGAGCCATCTCGCTATCTTGTAATTTTGGCCTCTCATCTGGCCTGATTTTGAACTGTTGACCGACGGCAAATGCCACTTGCGCTCTGCTCCAATGACAGCCCTAGCCCTTGGTCCCGAAGGAATGAAACAACTCAGTAGCAACAGTGGACAGTCAAATTGATGAAAGAAAACTCTGTGACAAGTGAAGTCACACACCTTTACCCTAACACTCGGGAGGCAGAGTCAGGCAGATCTCTGTGAGTTTGAGGTCAGCCTGGTCTACAGAATGAGTTCCAGGACAGCCAGGGCCACACAGAGAAACCGTGTCCTGAAAAACCAAAACAAACAAAAAATTTTGTAGTTATCTTTTGTTTTACTTTTTGCATGTGTACACATTGAAAAATTACTTTAGAGAGATCTCTTTTATAGAAATAGAGTGATTCAAATAAAATGACTTTTAAAATGAAGTGCTTAAGTCCTGCCTGGTAGTTACTATATATGATCCCTCTACTGTAGTTTTGCTGCAGAGGCAGGGACTAGTCTAGGTTACAAAGTGAAAACATGAGTTCACAAGACAAGTAAAAATGGATTAGTTTTTTTTGTTGTTGTTGTTTGTTTGTTTGTTTTTTAGAGCTAGGGGCTCTCTATCTCTAGATGTCCTGGAACTCTCTTGAGATTCACCTGTCTCTGCCTCCCTGTGTGCCACCACCACCTGGCTAACGTGGATTAGTTATTAAGGGAGGCTGATTACTGTGGTGAGCAGTGTCGGCATTGGAATGAGAGTCCTAGTTGCATCCCATCACTTAAGCCTAAGGACTGCAGTATAGCAAATGAGGCCTTTGCTGCCAGTGTGTGTGACGGCTTCCAGGGACTGGGGAGTGGAGCACAGAGAGGGGCATCCAGGTTAACAGGAAAGGATGCAGCTGGCAGAGGAAGACAGGGAACCATGGACCACCGGAGCTCAAAGGGAAAGGCGCAGTCTCCAGAAGTGGGAGAAGGTGGGCGCCAGCTGTGTCTAAGTGACCTGTGGAGAGCCATGGGCCCTGCTGTTAGCCTCCTGTCCTGGCTTTCTAGCATGTTTCCATGCTCAGGAGTGCCTTTCTCTGTTAGAAACTGTCTCTGTTACTATCCTGTACTCCCGGGCTAGCCACCAGGCCACCAGAACCTGGAAGGCTGAGCGAGTGTCCCTCTGTACTTAAGTCACACATAGTAGAACAGTGGACACTTAGCTTTCTTCTTTCTTTATCATGGAAATAGGAAATGAAATATTCTTTAAGTTTCTTTTGTTCTCTTTCAAAATTTCTCGCGTTATTTTTGTGAGTGGTTTTGGTTGTGCTTATTCACATGAGCTCATGTGTGTTGGTTTCTCCTTGTCCCCTGATTTAAAGAAGTAGTTTAGTGGCTTAGCTGGCATGCTGCCAGGAAGTGGAGGTCTTTAAACTGTTCCTCTTTCTCCAGAGAACAGACAGACTCAGCTTGTGTACTGTAATTGCTGTTTAAGGCTTCAGCGGGGCTAATTGTCCCTGCTGTGTTTTCTACCCTTGTAGCTTCCCTGAAAAGTCAGTTTCATACTTTTAAAAAAACGTTTCTTATTCTCAGTGTTTGATCTTATACTTACATACTGGATACGGTGACTGAGGAGTTGGTAGCCCTGTGCAGAACATTTCCTTTAAAGGAGGCGAGGGAAACATGGATAATTGCTTTGGGAAATAAAATAGTCCTCTTCCTGCTCTTGTTCCCATCTTCCTGCATAGGGATGTCTCTGGGATGTAGTTTTCTTACCTTCCCGAGACCCCTCCCGACCTGAGGCTCATGGACTGTAGTGCTTGCCCTTTGTGAAATAAGGATGAGAAGGCAAAGAGAAACTAAACACTTTACTTTCAGTTTAATAGCAACAATGGGAGGTGCAGTGCTGGGGCTTGAACTCAGAACTTGATGCATGCTAGGTGCGTCCTCCGCTTCTCTACTGTTCTCCAAATACTACTAGTAATTTTATTTTTCTTCCTCCCCCACCCCACCCCAAGTCAGGGTTTCTCTGTGTAACTCTGGCTGTCCTGGAAGTCACTCTATAGACCTCCAACTCACAGAGATCCACCTGCCATTGCCTCCCAAGCACTGGGATTAAAAGTGTGCGTGACCACGCCCAGCTCCGCCTCTGCTGCCTAAGTGCTAAGATTAAAAGTATTCATTCACACTTACAGAGATCTGCCTGACTTTGCCTCCTTCCTTTTTTTTGTTTTGCTTTTTGTTTTTTGAGTTTTTTCCTGTGTAGCCCTCTGTAGACCAGGCTGGGCTTGAACTCAGGGATCTGTGTATTTCTGCCTCCTGAGTGCTGGGATTAAAGGTGTGTGTCACCACATCTGGCTTAAAAGTCTTCCTAATAGGAACAAATATGGTGATGTATGCCAGTAACTCCAGCATTTGGGAGGTGGAAGCAGGAGATAGTATAACTCTGGGCTACTCTGGGACACATGAGGCTCTGTGTCCACTTGACCTGGGTGCGGAAATCAGTATACATAGTGCTTGCCTAGACTGCCCAAGGTGTTTGATCAGCACCATTTGGAAAAACAGAATTCTGGGCGTGGTGGTAACATACCTGTGATCTCGGCACTTGGGAAATCAAGGTAGGAGGATTGCTGTGAGTTTAAGGGCCAGCCTAGGCTAACATAGTACAAGATCCTGGCCTCCCCAACTAGCCCCCTGAACCAAACCAAATCTCTATAAAGCAGATGTAATGGTACACACTTTTTACCTATCCTATGGTAAGACAGGAGGGTCTCTATTTTGAGACCAGCCTGGGCTATATGGGGAGACCCTATTTAAGTGAAACCCCTAAAGCCAAAAAACAAACAAACAAACCAAATAAAACCAAAACCACCACCACCACCAAAACCAAGAAACCCCAAACCAAAAAAACCTCAATAGAAGCTTTATTGACTCTGCTGTTGCTGGTGTTGTTTGTTAAGGGTCTGTTAGATGTGCTTATAATCAGATACCACCCATGGCTAAATGTCTAAATTTGACTTTTTTTTTTTTTTGAGACAGGGTTTCTCTTGTAGCCCTGACTGTCCTGGACTCGTTTTGTAGACCAGGCTGGCCTCCAACTCACAGAGATCCACCTCCCTCTGCCTCCCGAGTGCTGGGATCACAGGCATGTGCCACCACGCCTGGCTCTGATTTTACTTTCATATATGTGTCTGTAAAATTTACATAGTGGTGACTGAAAGTCAATTTAAATAATTGATTCCTAGTGATGTCCTCATGCTTTTTTAGGTTTATAATTTACTCTTTTTAGGTATTTATTTTACTTTAAAATTTGTATCTCTGTGTGGGCCTGTGTACATAATTGCAGGTCCTCCAGGAACCCAGAGGTGTTGGATCCCCTGGAGTTTCAGTTGCTCAAGCTGGGTGCTGGGACTCAACTCTGTAAGAGCAGCAAGAAGTACTGACCACTGAGTCATCTCCATAGCCCTGGTTTTGTTTTGTGTTTTCCAATTTTATTTTATTTCTTAAAAGCCAGGTCTCCCTATGTAGCTCAGGCTCTCCTCAAACTCAATGCTTCTCCAATTTAGCCTTCAAGGAGTGGGATTACAGACATGAGCCCTCATGCCTGCCTTCCTCTGGCTATTTTATTATTTAAAAAACAATTTATATCAGATTTACGTGTGTGTGTGTGTGTGTGTGTGTGTGTGTGTGTGTGTGTGTGTGTGTGTGTACGTACTCAAGTGCTGCCACATGGGTCCTAGGTTCTAAATTCAGGTTTTCAGGCCTGGTAGCAAACACTTATCCCCTGGTTTCTACCAACCCCCACCCCCCAACACACACCTATAAAAGACAGCCTGTGGCTATTGATTCTCTTTCTATGTAGGTCCTCATGCTGGGTCAGCTCTCTAGCCTCCCCTTTGCTCCCTCCCTACCCTTCCCTCACCCCCTCAAGTGTAGCCCTGGCTGTCCTGGAACTCATTCTATAGACTAGGCTGGCCTTGAACTCAACAGTGATCCACCTGCCTCTGCCTCCTCAGTGCTGGAATTAAAGGCGAGTGCCACCACGCTCAACTCCCTTTCCTTTTTTAAATACCACAGTAGGGGTCTGGAGAGATGGCCCAGTGCTTAAGAGCACTTGCTGCTCTCTGAGAGGACCCAGGTCAGTTCCCAGCACAACACTGGTGGCTTACAACTGCTTGTAACTCCTGAAGTTACACCTTTGGCCTCCATGGCACCTTCACTCATGTTCACATTCTTTAAGATAAGGAAAACAAACTGCATTTAATCAGTCTCTTATTGCATTATTGTGTATATTAAAATACACAATACTGCAATTACGAGAACTAATTGTAAGGGCTGTAATGGATCAGAGGTTTAAGACCATTTGATGCTCTTGCAGAAGGCCTGACTTTGGTTTCCAGCATGCAATCTGAACAACTGGAAATCATCTGTAGCAGCACTAGGGAGCCCACAACTCTCTAAGCCTCTTTAGGCACTAGGCATGTACACAGTGCACATACACACTCAGACATTCACTTACACACATAAAATAAAAGCTCTTTTTTAAAAAAGAACTAATAGATTGGTAGTTTTTCTTTTTTTAGAGTTTCCTGTACTTTGCATTCAAGACTTCTAGCTCCTGGGCTCAACTGACTTTCCTGCCTCAGTATCCCAAATAGCTTAGGACCATAAGGTTGTTCCAGCATGCCTGGATTGTTGTGCTTTATTGCAAAAATTGGCTAACAGCTCTGTTTTCGTTTTATTGATTTCCAGGGCCCCGAGGTTATGAGTGTGCTTCTGCTCTATAATGCCTCCTGCTATGGCGGACACCCTGGACATCTGGGCAGTGGACTCGCAGATCGCATCTGATGGCTCCATACCTGTTGATTTCCTTCTGCCCACTGGGATTTATATCCAGTTGGAAGTACCCCGGGAAGCTACCATTTCTCATATTAAACAGGTATGTTTATAGTTAGAATTTCTCAAGACTTAGCTTACTCTCTGTCTAACTTAGGGGAAAGTTTAGTATAGAAAATGCTACTTGTGCATATCATGTGGGAAGAGTGAGAGATGATTAAATTTCAGGCCATTGCATTTAAAATTTTTTGTTATGTCCTATTTTTATATATAAACATGTTTACTTCCCCACCTTTGTTTTTAATCTATATATAATATCTGTATTAAGAAACACTGGCACTAGTCGGGGTGACATGATGTAATCCCAGCCTTTAGTTGGGGGAGGCAGAGGGTGGGAGATGGAAGTGGGAGGAGGAGGCATTTGAGGTCATCCTTGACTGCATAGTAAGTCCGAGGTCAGCCTGGGCTATGTAGTGGACCCTGGTGTGGAAGACCAAGAAGGCTAGACCTTTCTGCTGTACTTCCTGACTTTTGAGCTTGTCAGAGTTCTTTCTTCTGTGATGATTTGGTTGTTGTCCCCATCCCCAGCACCCTTGTCGTGAGCCAGGACAAGAGTTTCCACTAAAATTCAACTGACACGTGAACTACTTTTTCCTTTCCTCCCCCATACCCCTCCCCCGAGCAGAATCTTACTCTGCCCTTGACTGGCCTAGAGCTCATAGCTGACTTCCTGCTTCAGCCTCCCAAGTGCTGATGTCAGTGGTGAGGGGACAGGCACAGCGCCCCGCTCTGTTGCATGTGTGTGGCGCGTGTAGCCTGCGCACCATGAGTACAGTGCCCACGGGGGCCAGAAGAGGGCATCAGGTTTCTTGAGACTAGTTACAGATAGTTGTGAACTAATAAGTGGGTACTGGGAATCAAACTCTGGCTCTAGGGGGTGAGTGTCTGATCTTCTACTGTGTAGGCTTTGGGAACCCAACTCAGGTCATCGGGCTTGGTGGTCTGTGCCCTTATTCACTGAGCCATCTCTCCCGTCCCATCCCTAGAGTTTCACTATGTAGCTTTGGCTGGCCTGGAGCTTGCTGTGCAGAGTAGGCTGGCTTCAGACACCACAGAGATCTGCTGCTTCCGTTTCCCAAGTGCTGGGTTAAAGGCTTGAGCCACTGGGCTTCACAGAGATGCTTGTGGGCTCCTTAACAATAAGAATACTGTTGTGATATTTTTAACAACAGTCAATCACATATACAGCCTTGGGTTTGGAGGTCTCTTTTACTGACCACTAATGAATCTAAATGAGATTGCCAGATGGTTCCTGGGGGAGCAGGGGTGCACCTGGCAGATTACAGTTAACAAGGGAAAGTCTAGATCACAGGGATGCAGGAAGTGAGCGTCTCTTCACTGTAAACACTGTTAAATGCTCTTTGAGATTCTGTGGAATCTGAGGCCCAAGGTCACGTACTCTGAGTCCTTAAATCTGCTTCGTTGCTAGTTTAAAACAAAATAGTTGCAACCTTCACAGGAGGTATTGCTTTTGCCCCAAGATCCCTCTCAACCACACTTATTTATCTCTATCTATTTGTTATTTATTTATACATGCATTTATGTGAGTGTGTATTTGGTGTGTGGCTGGGGTCATATGTGTAACTGCATGTGTGGAGGTCACAGGAAAACTTGCAGGAGTTGGCTTTCTCCTTCCATCTGGGAGTTCTAGTTACTGAACTTAGGTCATCAGATTTAGCTTCAGGGGTCTATCCATTGAGCCACCTTGCCTGCTCTCTACAGTGCAGTTACTACACTATACTAAGACTACTAAACCTAAAGGAAATTCACCAGTAACTACATATAAAACACAGACATTAAAAAAAAGTCTCATTAAATTATATGATTAAACTGCGACTAAATTGGAAGTTGCATAATAAAATCAGAAAAGTTGTAAGGCATACTTTATAATAACTGTCGATACACGAGGATTCTAAAACTGTAATTTTTTGTTTTTGTTTTTTTGAGACAGGGTTTCTCTTATGTAGCCTTGGCTGCCCTGCACTCACTTTGTAGACCAGGCTGGCCTCAAACTCCACAGAGATCCTCCTGCCTCTGCCTCCGTGACTGCTGGGATTACAGGTGTTTGCCACTGTGCCCAGCTTAAAACAAAACAAAATCCTGACATTAAGATTTACAATTCAGACATTTTTAGAGTTTCTTGTAGCTCAGGCTGGCTTTGGACTTGTATAATGGAGGTTAACATTGAATTTCTCATCCTCCTGATTCTGCCTTAAGTGTTGGGATTACAAATCCATTCCACTATACTCTGTTCAATTTTTTTTTTTAATTAGTCAAAGTTATTTGTAGGACTGGAGAGGTGGCTCAGAGGTTAAGAGCTCTGGGTGCTTTCCCAAAGGTCCTGAGTTCAATTCCCAGCAGCCACATGGTGGCTCATAACCATCCATAATGAGATCTGGTGCCCTCTTCTGGTTTGCAGGCATTACATGGAGGCAGAACACTGTACACATAGTAAATACATCTTAAACAAAACTAAGCAAAACACAACAAAAACCAAGCTGGACATGGTGCCACACACCTGTAATCCTAGAATTTGGGGAGGCAGATGCAGCCAGATCTCTATGAATTTGAGGCCAGCCTGGTCTACAAAGCAAGTCTAGTACAGCCAAAGCTACATAGAGAAACCCTGTCTCAAAACGCAAAACAAATACCCCCCCCCCCCCCCGGAAAAAAAAAAAAGGTTAGCTTTAGGAATGTCAAATATCATTAGTTCTTAATCTTTATGGGCAGTTTTCTTTGTATGTTTTGTGTGCTGTGTTACAGTACATGAGAATGCAGACCAATTCCCTATTTCACCTGTTCTAATTTGCTGGTTTGTGTTGTCAGGAGAATGATCTGTAATAGCTGTACTTTTGGCTTAGAATGAATAAGCTTATTAAATATATTAGCAAACAGAAGTAAAAGAACAAAAAGCACCCAAGATAGGCAGCAAAACACCATCAAATCAGGGCATACAAAACCTGGGCAGGAACCAGCTGGGGAAGTGGAGGCAGTCTTTGATTGGTTAGCTCCTGTGGTTGAATTTCTGAGTGACTCCCACTTCAGGTACCTCAAGGGCAACCTGTAGGAACTGTTCATCCAGCCGTTCGCAGGGACTCTTGGCATGTTTTGGTCTCATTGTCCCCGAGTTAGGTAGCCCATCTCATCCCTGGACAAGACAAACAGGTTTGAGTCTGAACTAGGGGAGGGAACAACCCAGTGTCTAGAGCCAACTTCTTAGTGAGCGCAAGTAGCACAGGACAACTCACCAACACAGTGTACACAGCATTTGCTTAAAAAAGAAAAGACAAGGAAAAAAACACTTCACTAGGCATGGTTGTTCATGTCTGTAATTGGAGACTCGGGCAGATGGAATACATTTAAGTTTGAGGCCAACTAGGATGTATAAAATATCCATCCACACATTAGGACAGCCTGAGCTACCATTTACATATAAAATTATACTCACTTCAACACAAAAAGAGAACCACTAGTCTATGTGGCATACATTCCCAAGTCAGGTTTTCATTCGCTTATGATAAGCTGTAATTCAGCTATTGGGCCCTTATACGAAATGATTAGCTTCTCTGCCACTGCCATCCCCCTCAGCTAGTGTTGTTAATGGCTGAGTTATCTCCAGCGCCGTGAGTTCTGACTTCTGCACACTGTGGCAATAGGTATCCTTGCATATGCGTCTTTGTACATGTGTGCCAGGATTCCAGATAACATCTTACTGTTTTCCCCTGCAGATGTTATGGAAGCAAGTTCACAATTACCCAATGTTTAACCTCCTTATGGACATTGACTCCTATATGTTTGCATGTGTGAATCAAACTGCTGTGTATGAGGAACTTGAAGATGAAACACGAAGACTCTGTGACGTCAGACCTTTTCTTCCAGTTCTCAAACTAGTGACTAGAAGTTGTGACCCAGCAGAAAAGTTGGACTCAAAAATTGGAGTCCTTATAGGAAAAGGTAATTTAAAAGTTTTCAGTATGGATTCTTTATCTTTGTTCTGTGTGTTAACATGGAAGTATCTTCTAATGCTTTATTTTCAACATTTAGTTTCTGGACTGATACGTTCAGGGTTTGAGAATAAGGTATGTATAGAACTGAGGGTTGAATGTTGACACAGCTCTTTAACGTGATGTTGCCACAGCACCCAAGGGCTTATATTTTATTCCCCCCCCCCCTCCCGCCAAGACAGGGTTTCTTTGTGTAGCCTTGGCTGTTCTGGACTCCTTTGGTAGACCAGGCTGGCCTTGAACTCATGGCAATCCGCCTGCCTCTGCCTCCTGGAGTGCTGGGATTAAAGGCATGTGCCACCATGCTCAGCTGCTTACTTGTTTGTCTTTTTAACCTCCCATAATTTGAGAAATTCCCCAATATATGGACATATATAATGGCCCAGATTGGTTTCTGTCTCACCATGTAGACCAGCTGAGGTCTTGAAATTGCCATCCACTGAGTGTAATGGTACATGCCTTTAATCCCAGCACTCTGAGTTAGAGACCAGACTGGTCTACATAGCAAGTTATGTAGAATGAGATTCTGTCTCAGAGAGATAGATTGAAATTGACATTCTTCTGCCTCAGACTCATAGGTGCAGATGTTGGAGGCATGCACTGCCTTACTTGGCTGAGAATCCCTTTCCTAATAGATGATGTTCATTTATTTTTTAATGAACTACTCATAATCCCTTCATAATATGAACTTATTTTGTATGTAACTGTTTACCAATTAAGACCATAAGTTGATAAATGTTTCTATAAATTAACTCATGTTCTTGACAATTTTTTGCTCTTTTATTGAAGTTACTTTTAATTAGAAATTATCTTTGTATAAAATAAAGATATAGCCATGATATCTTCAATTATTTCTAGGGACTGGAGATGTGGCTCAGTTGGTAGAATACTTGACCAGGATGCATGAATCCCTAGGCCCCCTTCAAGCAAGCAAACAATAATGGGCAGGGCAATGCATGCTGGAAGGGTCAGGAGTTCAAAATCATCCTCAGCTACATGGCAAGTTGGAGGCTAGCCAATGGCTACACGAGACCCTGTTGTGTGTGTGTGTGTGTGTGTGTGTGTGTGTGTGTGTGAGAGAGAGAGAGAGAGAGAGAGAGAGAGAGAGAGAGAGAGAGAGAGAAGAATTTCTGGAGAAAATTAAAGACATAGAGGCTCGATTCTTTCTTGCTGTAGAAATCTTAGCAGACGAGGTTTAATGTCTGTTAACATCCTGCTATACAGAAAGTGCTGATCCGATTTAGGAACTACATGGGGATTGGAAGACTAATCCCAAATCAGAAAGTCCTCTGGAGCCTTTTGGATTTGATTGGCCTGATTTGGTGAGATTCATTACATACAGTAGCATAATATGGTGCCTGCCTCCTAGCCCATCCCCAGCAAAAGCCAGCTCGAGGTTAGCTTTTCTTTGGGGCAGAGGGAATGACTCAGTCAGGTGCTTACCTAGCATTCCAAGTTGTTTTATTACATTTATTTACTTATTTGGGTATGAGTACTTGCTTAACACATGCGCTCTCTCTCTCTCTCTCTCTCTCTCTCTCTCTCTCTCTCTCTCTCTCTCTCTCTCTCTGTGTGTGTGTGTGTGTGTGTGTGTGTGTGTGTGTGTGTGTGTGTAAGTCAGAGAACACACTTGGCTGGTTTCCCACCAACTATGTTCCGGGGATTGAACTCAGGTCTTCAGGTTTGCTAGTCAGCATCTTTACCCACTAAGTCATCCTGTAGCCCCAGATTTAGATTACTTTTAATGGTCATTTTAATTTCAGATTAACTAGCTAGCCACCACTAACTGTTGCTAAGCTCACCAAATTTAGCAAATGAACGTACATGAAATATTACATAGGCTATGCTTTGGCTAAAACATGTCTTTGGGATTTAGCTACCGTAGGATTGAGCACATCGTTTTCTCATCCCACAGTCTTTACCCTGCCCACTACCACATAAGAGTGTGATATAAAGCAATAGACGCCACATTGCATGCAGTGGCTTGTGACATGCTGTTTTGTGTAATGTATTCTGCAAGTTGATCAAGCTATAAGTGATATTTATAGCACAAATTAAGCAGTTCATATGTTCTTAGATGTTTATTGCTTTTTAGGAGATCTGGCAAGTCTTTGAGATCATATGCTGAAAGCTTTTGTGTAGGAAGTCTATTTCAGAACAAGTCCGTCCTTTTCATACCTAACGAGTTGGTGTCTGCAGTTGCTGCTCCCTATAATGACTGTGTCCAGGGCTGCGTGAGGTCACGCCTCCTGAGAAAACAATAAACAATTACTTCAGTTTAACTTCAGGAACAAGGTTGCTGCCTCCTCTGTCCAAAGAAAACAATAGAACTTTTACAGCAGAGCTGTCCTGAGCAGGCTAAAAATACTGTTTCCTCTAGGAGGATGTGCTGGATATTTTCTTTACTGTTTATTCTAAATAATTGTATACAGGGTTGCGCTCTTTGTGCTCCGACTTCTCTCTCCTGTGAAATGCATGCTCCCCTGTCTTGTTTTCTACATCACCCAGGAAAGTTGAATCACAGCCAGGAGGCTTTATCAGCCTGCAGAGAAGGTTTGGCCTGGGTTTGGTTTCAGAGGTTTGTAATCCCAGCTGCTTGAGAGGCCAGGGAAGGAAGATCACAAGTTGAAGCCTTCAAGGCCGCCTTGCAACTTGGTGAGCCCTTGCCTCAGAGCCTCATTTCAGAAGAGAGCTGTGAGTGTAGCCCGGAGGCTCACAATGTGCCAGGCCCTGGGTTTGTGTCATACAGCTCCCCGTCCCCTCACCAGCGCGGGCATTTCTGTTCTGTTTCAGACTGGGTTAAGTATCTTGCCCAGGCTGGTCTCCAACTCTTGGCATTATTGGGCCTCCCGTGGCTATACTAGTTAGTGCTGATGTGGTCAGTTGCCAGCTTGCCTGGCAGTCTGTAGGAGTGTAGTAATATTTTTAGTGTGACCAAACTGTTTTCTCATGCTTTTTAAGTGTAATATTTGTCTATACGTCATATACTGTTTTCTATCATTTCTTAGGAGAAGGTATATGAAGAACTAAGTTTAAACTTAAGTTACTTAGCTGGAGTTATTAATGACATGTTTCTTTGTGTCACTGTTAGCCTTGGGCATCAAGCTCAAAGCCTCATGAGTACTAGGCAGGCGCATTATCTAGTTCCAAACTTTTATTTGTTTCTATAACTTTTAAAGTTTTAAAAAATTAATTTTAATACAACTAATTCTATTGAAAATAGATTTTATCCATACAATATATTCTAATTTTGCCCCCTCCCACTCCTCCACGTTCCACCTTCCCTCCTCTTCCATCTGGAGTCACTCCTTTCTGTCTTGTTAGAAAACAAAAAGACATCTAAAGGATAATAATAAAATAAAGTATAAGATGAAACAAAACCAAACCAATTGTAATAGGACAAAACAATCAGAAGAAAAAGAACCAAAGAAAAAGCACATACACGCACGTGTGCACATACACACACACACACACACACACACACACACACAGAGGAATTCTATAATATACACAAAGGACCTGTAAGGCTTTAAAAAAGAGGTCCTCACACAACACTGTGAAACCAAGAACCTCCAAAGATAAAGATGCCATTGACTTCATTTTTGTTCTTGGCCATTTACCGCTGGGCATACAGCCTACCATTAAGACTAGTTTGTTTCCCCAGTGAGACTTCCATGTAGAAAACTCATTTTTTCATTTGCGAGAGGTTATCAATTGGAGATAGCTCCGTGGAGGGATGGGAGCATGTGTCCACTTCTTCCGCTGTAGGATCCCATCTGGTGCAGACCTGTTAGGCCCGGTGCGTGCTGTCTCAGTCTCTGTGAGTTCACCTGTGCATCAGCCCTGCTGTTTAGAGGGCCTTGTTTCCTTGGTGTCCTCCATCCTCTCTGGCTCTCACACGCTTTCCACCTCCTCTTCTTCAAGGTTCCCTGAGCCCTGAGGAGAGGGATTTTATGGCATACTGTTTAGAGCTGAGTGTTCCAATGTCTCTCTTTACTGTTTACGTATTGTCTGGCTGTGGGTCTCTGTATATGTTCTCATCTGCTGCAGGAGGAAGCGTCTCTGGTGATGGCTGGACAAAGTGCTGATCCAGCAACATAGAATATAATTAGGAATATAACTAGCAATTGTATCGCTATATTCCTTTAGTAGAACAGTAGTAGTTGTTTTTTTCCTACATCCCAAGGCTGTCTAGTCTCAGGTTCCTAGTCACCCAAAGAGTCTTGAGTGTGGGATCCATCTCATGAAAGGGGGGCTTAAATCAAATCACGTATTGGTTGGCTACTTCCACAAGCTTTGTGCTACAGTTGCACTAGTTTGCTTCGCAAGCAGCACAGCATTATAGATGGAAGGGTTTGTAGCTGGGCTGTGCATGCAGAGTGCCTGCTGGTACCAAGAGCCCCAGCCAGTAGTAGTTTTATTTTTGAGACAGGGCCTTGCTATGCCACTCAGGCTGACCTTGACCTAGCTAGTCTTAAATTTGCGAACTTACTGCTTTTATCTTCTAAATTCCTCAGACTGTAGACATTTGCCACTATACCTGCCTGCTCTTCCCCATTTACAAAACAATAATAATAATAATAATAATAATAATAATAATAATAATAATAATAATAAATTTTTTTATTTTGGGTTTTTTTGTTTGTTTGTTTTTTTGAGACAGTCTCTCTGTGTTAGCCTTGGCTTTCCTGGAGTCTCTTTGTAGACCAGGCTGGCCTCGAACTCACAGTGACCCGCCTGCTTCTGCCTCCTAAATGCTGTGATTACAGGCATGCGCCACAATAATAATAATAATAATAATAATAATAATAATAATAATAATAATTTAATTAATGTATTTTTGCACTTGTTTATGTGTATGCTTGTCTGTGCACATCTGGAGGTCAGAGAACAAGTTGTAGGAGTCCATTCTCTCCTTCCAGCGTGTGGCTCCAGGGATCAACTTAGGCCATCCGCCTTGGCGGTGAGCATCTGTTCTTCAGTATCTTTTACTGAGCCATCTTGCTGGCCCCAAATTTCACTTTTGAAAGATTTTTGTAGTGGTTCTCAAAATTCATGCACTATTACTTAATAAAAAGAATATACAGCTGTGTGATGCACGTCTGTAATCCCAGCACTCTAGCAGGCAGGGGTTGGCGAATCACTGTGAGTTCGAGGCCAGCCTGGTCTACAAAGTGAGTCCAGGACAGCCAAGGCTACACAGAGAAATCCCATCTCAAAAAAACAAAAACAAAATAATATGCATAGGTCAGGTGTGACAGCATGCACCCTTAATCCTAGCACCGGTGGGCAGAGGCAGGGAAGGAGGATCTTTGCGAGTTTGAGACCAGCTTGGTCTACATAAAAAGTTCCAGGATGGGCAGAATTACGTAGAGGCCCTGTTCCAGCAAACAAACAAACACATTACCCTGTTCCAGAAAACAAACAAACACATTCCACCACCACCAAAATGGAGAGCAAATGCTTGTAATCCCAGCACCCAGGAGGCAGAGACAAGAGGATGCTGGAGGCTTGTTGGCTAACCACTCGAGCCTAATTAGCGAGCTTCAGACCAGTGAGAGATCCTGTCTCAAAGGAAGGTGGAGGTGTTGCTGAGAACAACACCTGAAATCGTCTCTTGGCCCCACCTGCATATGTGTACACGTATGTGTGTAAACTCTCACACATATGCATTAAAGAGGAAATGATTACCAGATCAGTGGTGATTTTTCATTCTTCAATGTATTTTGAATCCTTATACTTGGAACGGTAGCCGTGGGGTATGGAACTCACTGTAGGGCCACCTTAAGTGTACCGGTGGATTGAGGACGGCTGCTTGGGGAGTATAATTCTAAACAGGTTTTGGTGCTGATGAGGAGTTTTGCACATGAAGGGGGTTATAGGAAAGGTGAGTAAGAGGGAGTGGCATCTGAAGGGCGGCCCTCTTAGAGAATAGCAGGGATTGATAATGGCTGTTGAAGAGGCTGTAAGGATAAGCAAAGACTACTTGAGTACACAATAGCTCAGAGCAGGGAGCGTCTTGCAGAAAAGCTGGGGACTTACTACTAAGAGCTCTTGGGAATCCCTGGTCCTTTGCATGTGTCATTATAACAAGAGGGTAACAGGATGCAGCCTCCCATTCATGAGCAACACACTGCTTTCCAGCAAAGTTTCTGTTCTTCAGAAAAGCATTTGTTTAAAATCAACAGTCCCACCATTACCCCTCAGATCTTGTGAAATGTTTCCGCTTGAAAGAAATGCACAGTACCAAACCTGCCTTGATGTCTTAAATTCCATTTGTGATTTCAGTGGCGCAGATGGACCCTGGGTTTTCTTCAGTGTGGAGGGATTCCTTTTATCTTTGTTGAACTGGAATCTCTTTTCCTGATAATTCAAGAGAATGGGCAAAAGTTAAACATTCGCACAAGAGAACCTTTCCACAGAGGACAGTAACATTCCAGACGCTGAACTCTGAGCCCTGGGGAACTACTGTCTTAGCCGAGAGTGAAGTGCTCTGAGTTCCCCTCAGTCAGGCTCCGTGAACACGCTCTTGGCCCAGTTAGCAGCTTGGACCTTCATCCCACTTCTGTTCCCTGGGGAGTTTTAAAAAAAAAAAGTTTATTTTTAAATTAGGTGTTTGTATTTGGGTATGTGTATGACAGTGTAGGTGCCAGTGGAGGCTACAAGAGGGTGTCAGGTCCTCTGGAGCTGGGGTTGCAGGTAGTTGTGAGCGCCCCCCCAAAAGTAAGTACCGAGAGGAAATTCGGACCTCGGCAAAAGCACTGCACACTCTTGGCAGCTGAGCTATATCCCCCGGTCCAATTTTGGGAAAATTTCTGTTGAAGAATTGAAATGGGAAATAACACGATCAGATTCGCATTTTAGAAAGCTTGCTCAGAGTGTGAGATTGGAGAGCTTAGGCCTTCAAGTGGAAGGCTGGCGGGCTGCTTACTGGGTAAAGGCCCTGAGACTAAGCCTTGCAGCCTGAGGTTGAGTCCCAGTACCCACATGGTAGGAGAGATTGCCACAGACTGCCTTCTGACGTGTGTCTGTGTGTGTGTCTGTGTGTGTGTACATGTGAGTCTCCATGTCTGTGTGTGTCTGTCTTGTATCCTTCCACTAAATCAATAAGCATATGTAACTTAAAAATCTTCACCTGAAGGAGAGATGCCAAGGGCTAGGATTAGGTTAATGGCTGCAGAAACAGACAGGTAGACAGTTGGGAGACATTCAGAAGGCATTTTAGAGCTGGTATGGCGGTACATCTAGCAATTATAGCAGGTAGACCAAGGCACAGGGACTGCCTTGAATTTGAATTTGAGAGCAGCCTGGGCAAGTGGTAAAACCCAGTCTCAAATATTCCCCCAGGTGGGTTAGACATAGTAAAGAGTTTGATTTGTGCTGTTGGGCACTCATTTCTCTTTTCTCCCCTGTAATACCTATTATCCATGAATAAAAGAATGTTAACTGTGCACTCTAGGAAATTCCCCTTGTAGGCAACATGACATTATCACCTACAGAGTTCATGCCCAAGAACCACACAAAAGTCACCCCAATCCCCCCCCCCAAATTCTTCCTAATGTTTTGTGTTGGATCACATTCCTAGCTATCCTGGGCATATGTGCCTGGTTACACATGCCTGCTGGGGGTCCAGATGTTTCTACTAAAATTAAATAGGTCATCCATAGCTAATTTACAGAAATATTTTGTTCTGTTTTGTTTTTTACAGGTGTAAGACTTTCTAGGAAAATCTATGGCTCTTTTATGTGGTTTTAAATTGTGCACATGAATTTCATTTTTATTATTAGATTTTTTGCTTTTCTGAGTGTATGCATATTTACTCTGTGGCTCTGGCTGTCCTGAAGTTTGTAGCAACTCTCCTTCCTCTGCCCCCAAATTCTACCAGTATTACAGGTGTACACCTTCATACCCAGTTGTGATGGCTCTAAGACTGATAGCCCATCTATATTTCTACATAATGTTTTAAATTTGTGTGCTAGAAATCCAACAGTATTTGTATTTTATACATGAGACTCATTTTACTTGTGTTAGTTTGTCATCTTTCATGGTAGTCTCCTGCCCAGTTTTATTGGCTTGGTAAAAGATAAGTTATCCAAGTTAGGTTGTATTGAAGATACTTTGTGGTATTCTTCTTTTTAAATTATTATTAGCTACTAAAAATCTGACATCTTTATAACATGTCTTTAGGTCTCCATGAGTTTGATGCCTTGAAGGATCCTGAAGTGAATGAATTTAGAAGAAAAATGCGCAAATTCAGTGAGGACAAGATTCAGTCCCTGGTGGGGCTGTCGTGGATTGACTGGCTGAAGCACACATACCCGCCTGAGCACGAGCCGTCTGTCCTAGAGAACTTGGAAGATAAACTTTATGGAGGAAAGCTGATCGTGGCTGTGCATTTTGAAAATAGCCAGGTAGTGTTCGATATAATGTTTATATTATCCTGTAGTGAGTCTTTGATTCTGCTTGACTGCTGCTCCATTCTTAGAAGCGCTTCTTACTTAGAAAGCACCACTACAAAAAGAACTTGTAGGTTGCTAGACTGTGTTTTTAATTGCATAGGACTGTCTAAAGTGAGAGCCTTTGTACAAACACTTTTGATGCATTAGAATGGTATAGAAATGAATTGTCAAGCTGCGCTGTTTAATTGCCTTTTGCAGTTTTCAAAGAATAAAAAAAAACTTAAAGAGACATCTTATTTTTGTTTTATTGTATGTGTTTGAGTATTTTGCTTGTATATATGCTCACTGTTTGCATGCCTGATATCCACAGAAGCCAGATGGCATTGGATCCCCTAGAACTGCAGTTAACAGGCAGTTGTGAGCCGCCATGTGGATGCTGGAAATCAAACCCAGGTCCTCTGAAGGAGCAGCTAGCTAGTATTTTTTACTGCTTAGCCATCTCCCTGCTTTTTTTCTTGGAAACAAAACAAAATATTATGACATTTAAATAGTATGTTTGCATAAAGAAATAGTAAACAGTCCTGTACATTACATTGTTTTGTTTTCATAAAACCAGGAGGCTTTTCAAGGAAAACACACACACACACACACACACACACACACACACACATTTTTTTTTCCAAGACAGGATTTCTCTGCGTAGCCTTGACTGTCCTGAACTTTGTGGACCTCTGCCTCCCTGAGTGCTGGGATTATAGGTGGTGCACCACCATGCCCAGCTTGGAATATTTTTTTTAATGACCAGTAAATATTCCTATTACCAAAGAGTCCAAACAGCAGGATATAAATCCTATATATTCTACAAAAGAATAAACTTAGTATACAGACTGGCCCCGAACTCCTGATCCTCTGGCTCTGCCTCCTAAGTGCTGGCATTATAGAAGAATGCCACTATGCCCAGCAACTTTAGCTAAATATTAACTGTGCTTAGGGAGCTGTGACACTCAGAATACAGTAACATAACTTATAAATGACCAGAAAACAAATTACATGCATGTACATGTTTAGCATATAGAACATCTGAGCACAATTATGTTTCCCAGCCAAATGCAAAGGGTATCACGTTTTCTGCTTTCTCTCTTTTTAGGATGTATTTAGTTTTCAAGTGTCTCCCAATCTGAATCCTATAAAAATAAATGAGTTGGCAATCCAGAAACGCTTGACTATTCGCGGAAAGGAAGATGAAGCCAGCCCCTATGACTATGTGCTGCAAGTCAGTGGGAGAGTGGAGTATGTATTTGGTGAGCACCCACTGATTCAGTTCCAGGTATGTATACTGCCTCTCACCACAACAGTGCGCACTGGCGCCTTTAACCTCCTCATCTCTAAGGAAGTGCCTGTGGCTGACTGAATGTTTGGAACCCATAGACCACTTTGCAGAATTATATAATAAAAATCCATTACTGGACTCTGCCCCTAGGTAATTATCACTAAAGTTTTGGCAAATGTTTGTCTTTTTTTCCCGCCAGTTATGTTTGCTCTGGGCACAATGATTGTGCATGTATGTGTCTGTGTGTTTGCATTTTGCTCGTGGACTATTTCAGTGCCTAACATTAGTTTCCTGTAGCATGAATTCCTAATAGTGTGTTATGTATAGCTGCTGCTTAGTATTATTACTATTATTTAATTTATCTAATTATTTTAGTTTTTCGAGTCAGGGTTTCTCTGTGTAGTGTTGGCTGTCCTAGACTCACTCTGTAGACCAGGCTGGCCTTGAACTCACAGTGATCCGCCTGCCTCTGCCCCCAAGTACTGGAATTGCAGGCGTGTGCCACTACGCCTGGCTCTTTACTTACTTATTTATTTATTGTTTTTCTGAGACAGACTTTCTCTGTGTACCCTTGCTGTCCAGGACTCGCTTTGTAGACCAGGCTGGCCTCAAACTCAGAGATCCACCTGCCTTAGCCTCTCGAGTGCTGGGACTAAAGGTGTGTCCTACCTCATCCAGCTTTAATGTCATATTCCTGAGAAAGTAAAACAAAAACAAAAACAAAAAACTACTTGTTTAGACAGATACTTTTAAACATCTCAGAGAAAAAGTAAAAATTTTAAACAGCCATCAAGCAAGATGGTCACGCAGATAAAGGTGGCCGCCCAGCAGTGCTGGGGAGCTGGTTTGCCTCTAGGAACTCACACAAAAGTGGAAAGAGAGACCTTATTCCACAAAGTTGTCCTCTGATCTCCCTACTGTCCCACACACATAACACACACACACACACACACACACACACACACACACACACACACACACTAATAATACAGTCTCAACAGAAAGATTCTTCTAGTTTTTGTCTCTTTGTTTTTGTTGTTGCTTGGGTATTGAACTCAGGGCCTTCAGTAGTTTGAGCACGGGCTCTACTTTACCACCATCTAGTTCCCAGTCCTTGTTTTCTCATATTTCTTATTCCTTTATTCTTTTTCATTACTTCTACATGCAGGAGGAGTATTGCAAGTGTTAGGTCCTAATTGGCTTTCACGTATATACATACACACACACACACACACACACACACACTGAATTCTTTGGCTGTATTTTGTCTGCAGTGGCCATTGAGATGGCTCTGCGGGTATAGGGTGTTTGCTTCTAAGCCTGATAACTTTAGTTTGGTCCCTGGGACCCACATGGTAGTAGTGGAAATTCTCCTCTGACATCCACATGTGTGCTACGTGCATACATTTCCCCCTCCATCCACAAATAAGTAAACAAACAAACCAGCTAACTCACTGTCTCACTCTCTCATTGCAAGACGTTAAACTGCCTTAAGTTTTTTTGGAGTCGAGTGGAGTTCACGTAAGAGATGTACAGTGCACTATGCCATTCCCCTCAAGATTTGCTTTTTAAATTGTATTTATTTCTGTGTGTGAGACAGGCTTTCACTATGTAGTCCTGGCTGCCCTGTAACTTAACTTTGTAGACCAGACTGATCTCAAATTTTCAGAGAACCATCTGCCTCTGCCTCCTCAGTGCTGAGTCCAAGGTGTGTGCCACTGAGCCTGTCTCAGGATTTTCTGGCTTTGCCATAAAGAAACTTAAAGATACTTATGTTGATTTGAAACCTAAAAAAGTGGTTGCTAATGGAGTAGTAATTGAATAAGATCCAAGTTAGAGGTCAATTTAACACTTGAAAACCTGTTTGGTTGGCTTTTGTTTTGTTTTGTGGTAGTGTTGGTGTTTTGGTGACTAAGGTCCCACTCCATGGCCCACAGGAAACCAGCTGCTGAGCTTCATGAGTGAGCTAGCTAGCACATCTGGCTTGTTACACGGGTGCCAATATTAAGTGATAGCTGCATGAAAAGAAAGAGCTGAAGCCCTATGTGGCAGTGTGCTCACATGCTCCCAGCAGCTGAGAGGCAGAGGCAGGAGGCTCTGTGGTCCTCAACCAGTCCAAAAAGAAAAGGTGTTGAGATCCACTTAACAGGTAACAGAATACATACTTCTGTTAAGGCTCTGGTGTGGCCCATGACTCAGGAGGGGCCTAGGACAGTTACAGTGCACATGCACAGCTTCTGAGTAGTAAGCAGTTGAACTCTGGCTGGCCAGGAGGAAGAAAGGGAAAGTGCCTGGTGGGCAACCTGGAAGCACAAGCTTCTCTTCCTCACGGTCTGCCATCTTGCAAGGCCTCCTCCATCAGGCTAGCATGTAACAAGTTGGATCATACTTTGGATCTATTGATGAAGTTTATTTTCAGAATTTCTCTCTCTCTTTCTTCTTCTTCTTCTTCTTCTTCTTCTTCTTCTTCTTCTTCTTCTTCTCTTCTCTCAACACACACACAAACACACACACACACAATTTTTGGCAATAGGAACAGTCACTTGACTATTTAAAAACAAATTCCTTTGTAGAGCCTCCTGGTTTTATGAAAATAAATAAAATAGGACTAAAGGCCAAACGGTCTTTACTGAGTAAACTGCGGGAAATACTCACCTAGAATCCTGTGCTGGAAAAGACCACTTCAGGGATCCTGTGGGATGAACCACGTACACCATTCCTGGCTTATTAGTCAAAGGTGTGACTTGGGTATCAGACAATTCGATTCATATTTGGTCTTAGAAATATGAGATGTGTAAGCTAACCCTTTTGATTTTATGGCCACGAACTGTGAAGTTGCACTGGGTCTCTGGAAGACTGTTAGGAAGAATAACCATAATGTATGTGCCCCTCTCAGTTCCTAGGTAATTTAGGTGCTTTTTTATCAGGAGCTGGTTTATGTGGGCCTTTATTGTTGATTGTTTGTTTGATGCTAGGGATTGGACTGGTTTCCTAGCACCTGTTGGGCAGATGGTCTACCTCCAAACTACATCCTCAGATCATAGTCTTTTGAGACAGGACTCTGTATTGCTCATACCAAGCTAACTTGCTGTTTTCCCAGCCTGGCTCAAACTTGTGGTCCCTGGCTTTAGTTTCTCAGCAGTGTACCACAAGGACGCACCACCACGCCAGTTGTTGTGATGTGGTTTTTATTACATTTGCATTTATTTATTCTGTGCCTATTTGTGTGCATGAGCATGTGCTTGTGGAGGTCAGGGAAGAGCTTGTGGAAGTTGTTGCTCTCTACCTACCATGTAGGTCAGGAATAAACATGAATCATCAGGCTTGGTGACAAGTGCCTTTGCCCGCTGAGCCATCTCACCCGCTCCTGTGTTGTAATATTTTAAAAGTTATTTTTGTTATGTGTATGGCTGTTTTGCCTGCCTGTGTGCATGTGCCTCATGTACGTGCAGTGCCCACAGAGGCCACAAGTAGACGCAGGATTCCCTGGACCTGGAGTTACGTTGTGGGTGCTGGGAATCCAATGTAGGTCCTCTGGAAGAGCAGCCAGTAACCCCTGCGCTGTCTCAAGCCTTTCCACCTTGTGATTTTATTTCTTTTTGTTTTGTTTTGGTTTTCCAGATAGTTTCTCGTGTAGCCTTGGCTGTGTGGACTCTGTTTGTAGACTAGGCTGGCTTCAGACTGCACTGTGACTTTAAATGATTATATTCTTGATACTGAGTTGAGTAAAATATACCTGCCCTGTACATTTAGTATAGTGCTGTTCAGATGAAGTGTCTTTGTCGGCTGTCAGCAAACTTCTCCCTTCGTCTCTCTTGCTACTGCAGTACATCCGGAACTGCGTAATGAACAGGGCGCTGCCCCATTTCGTCCTCGTGGAATGCTGTAAGATCAAGAAGATGTACGAGCAGGAAATGATCGCCATAGAGGCCGCCATCAGCCGGAACTCATCCAGCCTTCCTCTCCCTTTACCACCAAAGAAAACACGAGTTATTTCTGTAAGTTCCCTGTGTCAGCCTTTGGTAACCCCAAAGCCACATGATCCCCAGTCTGTGTGCTAAGCCTCAGACCTGTTTCTTTTGCTCACTTCTCCTTCTGGGAAAGTCAGCCTCTCTGCCATTTACTTGAAATGTGCTAGGTTTCTTCGTGGTATTTTTAGTTCCCTCAGCAAATACTATCAGATTAGACATTATACCTATCAACTTGAGACACAGGACACAGAACGTCTGAGGAGACAGTGTATTTATTTATGCTTTGCTTCTTTTTTCAGACAGAGTCTTGCTTGTAGCTCTGGTCCCCGACTTGTAACAAGCTTACCTCAGCTTTCTAAATGCAGTATATTTGATTTGTTTTGTTTTGGTTTTTTTGGTGTTTTGAGACAGGGTTTCTCTGTGTAGCCTTGGCTGTCCTGGACTCACTTTGTAGGCCAGGCTGGCCTCGAACTCACAGCGATCCACCTGACTCTGCCTCCCAAGTGATGGGATTAAAGGCATGCGCCATATATTTCATTTCTATCAGTGTAATCTGTTAGAACATTTTTGGGGTGAGATTGTTCCACTGTGGACTCAGGCTGCCACAGGACTTATTAGCTGCAGCAAGGCATTACAAGTGTGTTCCAGTGCATCCCTGTTTTGCCCTCTGCCCTACCTCTTCTTATTTCATTTTTTAGCATCAACAGACACAAAACTCAAGTGTTAGTAGTTATAATGCTTAATTTGAAATGTATGATTTTGGGGGGGGAATGGAGTTCAAGACAGGATTTTCCTTTGTAGCCCTGGCTATCCTGGAACTCACGCTATAGAACAGGTTTGCCTCAAATTGAGATTCACCTGCGTCTGCCTCTAGAGTTCTGAGATGAAAGGTGCCTACCACCTTCCCTGAAGTAGTTAGGATTTTTACTTGTTAGATCAGAGTTTCATAAATTTGCCCTATTTGAGAGCTGATAGACTTCCATAGCTAGTGTCTTAGTTAGGGTCACCTTTGTGATGAAACACCATAACCAAGGGCAACTTGAGGAGGAAAGGCCTTATTTGGCTTACATTTCCTGAGTCATAGTTCATTGGGGGAAGCCAAGGCAGGAACTCCAACCATGTAGGAAGTGATGGCAGGAGCTGATGCTGAGGCCATGAGGGAGTGCTTGCTTCCCCTGGTTCATCCAGCCTGCTCTCCCGTGAATCCAGGACCGCCAGTCCATGAGTATCACCACCCACAGTGAATGGGCCTTTCTACATCAGTCTAGAAAAAGCACCATAGGCTTTGCCTACAGTTGGGTTTTGTGGAAGCATTTTCTCAACTGAGGTGCCCTTCTGTCAGATGACGGTAGTTTGTGTCAAGTTGACACATGACTAGCCATCATGCATAGTCATTTCTTTAACTAAATGCCTCTGTGTTTACTTCTTTCTTTTACAGCATGTTTGGGACAACAACAACCCTTTCCAAATTGTCTTGGTGAAAGGAAATAAGCTTAATACAGAAGAAACTGTAAAAGTGAGTACTTGTTGAGAGTTGAGTGGCCTTGAGATCTTCTTATATAATCCATGAGCTCTGTGGTATCATTCATGCTGCCCATCAAGTATGTAAGATGGAGAGTGGCCTCTTGTCCAGACTGGCCTCAGACTAGCTGTGCAGCTAAAGCTGGCCTTGAACTCCTTGACTGTCCTGCCTCTACCAAACAAATGCTGGATCACAGGCATGAAGCACTGTGTCTGGCAGCATTTTAATTTTAAAGAATTATTTGAATAATTAGAGATTTATTGGAAAGCCTGGCATTATTTTCTTAGTGTATATATCACAGAAGAAATTCTGGTTTTAGATCAGGGACTTGACAGAAAGAAGCTTACGTGTGCTGATTGTCAGGCCTGCTAACCTATTGGATGTTGTAAGCATTTGCTGTGTTTATATGTTAGAAGGAAAACTTAAATGTTTATAGCTTAAAAATATTGTTTGAAGCTGGGCATGGTGATGCATGACTGTAATACCATTACTCAAGGAGCCAGAGGCAGGTGGATCTCTGAGTTCCAGGCCAGCCTGGTCTACAAAGACAGTCTAAGACAGTCAAGGCTACACAGAAAAACTCTGCCATGAAAAACAAACATATATATGTATATATATGCTGGTATTAAAATAAGGGCTTTTGTCTTGTTCTCATTCTCAGTTCAGTTTTTCTTTGTAAACTGTATTTCCGTTTACAATTTAGGCTAATTTGCAGTTTGCCTATTTTCTGTTTTAATGATATATTTTCTTCAAATTTAAAAATTGAGTACTATGTCCCCCCAACCCTTTTCCTCCAGTTTCTCTATGTAGTCCTGAGTGCCTGGCTTTACTGATAGAACTTGCTCTGCAAACCAGGCTGGTCTCAGACTCACAGAGATCTCCTCCCTCTCGAGTGCAGGGATTGAAGGCGTGTTCTGCTACACCTGCCCTTCCTTCCTTCCTTCCTTCCTTCCTTCCTTCCTTCCTTCCTTCCTTCCAAAGACAGACTCTCATATAGCTCGGGCTGACCTCAAACCCCTTCTCAGGTGTGTTTGATGGCATGCTGCTTAGTGTATGTTTCCCACCTACCCACCTTGTCTCTCTGGTTCTCTTGTCCTCCCATCTCATGACATCATAACAATGAGGTAAGTGAAAGAATGACATAATTTCCTGCAGGTGCAGATTGCTGTAAAGTTAGGTGCTCTAGTTTTGTGTTAATAAAATGCGAAAAACAAACAAACAAAAGCAACTATGTCCGTCCAGCCTTTTCTTTCCTGAATCTCTTGGCTGGGATGTGTTAGAAGCGGAAGAGATGACAGTGTGTGAATTACTGAGGGATTTCTGGAGAAAGAGCTAAGAGAAAGCTAGATGCACATGTTTGCAAGTGAGTGTTGAGCTGTATCTGACAACACATAGATGTGTTTGGAGACGTAGTAGGAAGATCTGGCTTGAATGGCTATGGAAGTACACAGTGCCACCTCAAGGTCTGCGGAGTAAGTGACAAGCTGTAACACAAGAGAACCAGTTCTTGCCTGAGTCTGAAAGGCTGAGAACCTCTCAGTGTTCATGACACAGATCAAGTCTGAAGTCTGCGTGAAGCCCTGGGGGAGTCAGTGTTGGAATCCTATGGTGTGAGAGAAGCACTTCTTTTACAAGTTACAAGATTTAATGTGATAGGTTGTGGGTTTTCACTTCTGCTCATGGGAAACACTCGGGGATACTTTTTTTGTGGTGGAGGGTGGGACAGACAGTTACAACTTTAGTAACTCTTCTGCCTCAGCCTCAGCCTCATCGCTGATTATAAGCATGGACTACCTAGCTAACATAACTTCCTTACATGCAGGACTGTTCATTTGTATCAAGGTAATGTTGGCCCAGATGAGGTGAGACGGGTCAGGGTGTGGAGTTCAATAGAGTGACTTGTCTGCCACGTGCAGGCGCAAGGATGAATAGACATGTGGGTGAATGAATAGGTGGCCGTATAGACAGGCAGACAGTTGTCTTTAGTTTGTTGTTGTTTGAGACAAGGTTTCTCTGTGTAGCCCTGGTTGTCCTGGAACTTGCTCTGTAGACCAGGTTGGCCTCAAACTCAGAGATCCACCGGCCTCCCAAGTGCTAGGATTAAAGGCCTGCACTACCACCTGGCTACTCCAAGTTTCTTAAAACCCTTATTTACAAAGAAAACTCAAGAATAAGAGATTGTAGTAAATTCTCTCAAACATGAGCAAGAGAAAGTACCAACCTTACATTCATTAATTTATTTAGGAAATATGCAAGGGGGAGGTGGGGTGAAGAGATGAGTAACTGGGCAGGAGCACTTGCTGTAGTTCCAAAGCACCCACATTACATCCCCAGCACCCATGTAGGGCAGCTCTCACAACTGCTGTAACCCCAGCTCCAGCCCTTCAACACTAGGGTCTACAGATCCAGTCCCTGGACAGCCAGGGCTACACAGAAAAAAGCAACCCAAACAAAAACAACAAAGAAAAAAGAAGGAAGGAAGGAGGAAATCGGTTACTCTCTGGAGTCTGGGTTTGGTGATGCATTTTAATCTCAATCTCAATACCTGGGAGGCAGGTGGATCTATATGAATTGGAGGCGTGGTTCACATAGCAATCTCTAGGCCAGCTAAAGAAAGAAAAGAAAGTGGAGTTGGGCTAGCAAGTTCAGTTCCCAGCAGCAGTACAGAGTGGCTCACATTATTCACCTGTAGCTCTGTCTCCTAGGGCCTCTGACACCTCTGTCCTTCATAGGCACCTGCACTCAGATGCACGCAACACACTCAGATACATATAGGTAAAAATAATAAAATGTACAAACAAATAAAGCAGTTTAACTTTGGGTGAGCCAGCTGTCTCAGCAGGTAACCACTCTTGCCACCAAGCCTGATGAGGTTGGCTCCCAGAGCCCAGGGGGTGGAAGGAGAGAGCTAACTCCTGCAGGTTGCCCTCTGACCTGCACACATGCAGCTTGCGTGTGCCACACTGGTCTGCTTCTCCCTGGGGTATCTGCGTATGTTGTGTACCGTTGTGTACCGGGCTGGACTGGAGGGAGGGAAGCTTAGTCAGGGTGGGTGGGTGCAGGCAGGTTCTCTCTGTTGGCACGAGTGTGGGAGAAACAGCCTTCTTTGGAGATGGTTTTCAGTGAAACAGCTCTTTATTAGGGGCACGAGGACAAGGGCTATATAACCTTGGGGAGTGAGCAGGGGCTTTGGGGTGAGTGTATATCATTGGCTGGGGCTCAGGTGCTGAGAATGCTTTGTTTTCATGAAGAGGAATTCCAGGTGCTGGACAAAGGTGGCAGAGGTGGGGGTCACAGGGATATGTGCACCGAGACATGCAGGCCCAGAGCAGGGAGGAAGCAGTCCTACTCCTGCCAGTCCCAAGACAAGATTTTGGGGGCTTGGGCATGTCTTGCCCTCACTCTTTTTCTGGGCTAGCTCCCCTAGTCACACAGCTTAGTGGCCCCACATCTTTTTGTTTTATAAAGAAGAAGTGTCAGCATAATCATAGGCCTCTCTTGGGAAGGGTTTGATATTGAACCAGAACCTGATTGGCAGCGGTTTTTGTTATGCTACTTAGCTGCCAGTTTAGAAATTGGATGAGGCAGGGTGCTCGGAGGAGTTGGGCCCCAAAGGCCAGTTCAGGGCCAAGGAGGGGAAGAAGCCAAGCTACCAGAGAGCTTGAGTACCATGGGGTAGAGGTGTTGGGTGCATAGCATAGCAGGAGATCTTGCAGAGATCTTTAAGCATTTGTGTGTTTGTTCCATCAGTCCACATTCGTTGACATAGAAGCAACATTCCTCCCCCAACACACTGCAAGTCCCTCTCTGTTTAGCATTAGTAAATCCAGTGCTCTCCAGTTTTGTAGAACAACTCCCACTAGGGAGGTGACCTGTCACTGGAGGAACTCAGGACTGTCCAAGGTAGAAGCCGTGGCCTGGCCAAGCTTGTCCTAGAAGCTGTCAGCCAGGTATTGTCTAGTCCTTTTGCTCTGAAAACACACATACTTTTAAAGGGAATATTGTAGGTACATTTCTGCATTCCGTATGTATGGAATGTGTGATGCATACCAATCAGCTAATGATGATTCTCTGCTCTGGATGGGAGCAAGTGAAGAGACACATGTCCAAAATAAATGCGTAAATAACCAAATGTTATATAAAATGTAAACATTTAATCCATTGAATACATATGCAAATTATCACAAGGTAATTTAAAAATTTTAAAGAAAAAAATTAGTTTCAGCCAGGTGGTAGTGGCACTCGCATTTAATCCCAACACTTTGGAGGCAGAAGCAGGAGGATTTCTATGTGTCCGAGGCCAGCCTGGTCTACAGAGCAAGTTCCAGGGCAGCCAGGGCTGCACAGAGAAACCCTGTCTTGAAAAACAAAACAAAACAAAAAATTTACTTTCAATCCTACCACTTGGGAGGCAGAGGCAGGCAAATCTCTGAGTTGGAGTCCAGCCTGGTTACAAAAAGAGTCCAGGATAGCCAGGACTACAAGAGAAACTCTGCCTTGAAAAACAAAACGGGGAAAAAAAAAATTAGTTTCCTTAGAAGCTATGTAAGTAGTAAAGTTTTCTATTTCTTTTGTGCCCATTTTGGTAATTTTTGTCTTTCAGCAGTGTGATCTACAGGGTGCTCCCCTGACCCAGCCTTTCTTGTTTTTGTTTGTTCGGTTTTGAGACAGGGTCTCACTGTGTAGCTTTGGCTGTTTTGGAACTCACTTTGTAGACCAAGGTGGTCTCAACTCACAGAGGTCCACCCTCCTCTGCCTCCTAAGTGCTGGAATTAAAGACATGTGCCACTATAGCCAGCACTTAAGTGTGTATGTGGGGGGGGGGGCACATGCTTGAGAGTGTAAATGCTGTATTAATGTAGGTGTTGAAGAAGAGCTGGTCGTAAGCTGCCCCTTTTTAGGTGCTAGGAACTGAGCTTGCTCTTCTGGAAGAGCAGTGAGTGCTCCGAGCCCACTGAGTCAGTCCAGCCATAGAATAATCCCTTTAGAGAATTAGCAAACAGGCCAAACTCTGGAAGATAACCTCCTGTGTGATGTCAGTTCTTTGATACAGCATATCTAATCACCAGAGCTCAGTCCATCATAGCCACAGGACCAGATGTCATGCAGGATTCTGTGTGATCTGAGCAGAAACCTTGAGCTGCTCGGGGCTGACTCACTGCTCTCTGGTGTCTGGCTCCCTGGTTAGTCTTTGCCTTGTTCTGTGTTTTTCCATCTTTTGTGTATACAGAGCTTTGATTGTTTTTGTGATGGGGTCTCGTGGAGTCCAGGGTGGTTTCAGACTCAAAGCTGAGGATGTCTCTCTCTCCCCAAGTGCTGGGGCTATAGGCATGTGCTGCCACACACATGCATACACTATGTAGGAATGTGCTGCCACACCAGCACATCTTACTGTTTAGCAGATGCCTCAGCTTACTCTTGCTCACAGTACAGAAGATTAAATTAGGCACGCGGAGCATAGAGAGAAGCTGGGAGCTGCTCTGGTTGGAAAATATCTTCCTAGTTTCAAAGGCAGCAGAAATGTCATTTTTGCTTCAGTCTCCTTTTTATTTTTATTTTCTATTAAATTAAAAATTGTGTGCAAATGATATAGACATAGTATTTGCATGGTGCTCAGGATAGCTTGGGGGACTAGGTAGGCTCTTCCCTTCCTCTGTGAGTTCTGAGGATTGACTCCGGGCCGGCAGGCTTGTGTGGGAAGCACTTTTACCCCCTGAGTCATCTGGCTAGCTCTGTGTTTTTTCCCCCATTTATTCCAGTGTCTAAATAGTACTGTGGTGGCGGCAGTAGCAGCAGCAGCAGCAGCAGCAGCAGCAGTAGCAGCAGCAGCAGCAACAGGGACAGCTTCAGGGTTGGGCAAAATCCTAAATCTCAAGAGTTGACATTGTCTTTCCATTAGAGGTGTTGTAATCCCAAGATTACATCATCGTGGTTTTTGCTCCCTGCATCTTCTGAAGAGAAAATGCTTAGCAAAGCTTGCAAGAAATACACAGGAGTAAACCGCAGCTTCATCGCTGGATAAAGAAGATACTTGGGTTACAAAAAAATACTTTAAGATTGAAGGTTAAGAGGAGTTTGAAAAGTTCGATTAAGTTTAATAATCTCTTCAGCTCATTTCTTGGCTGTGCAGATGAGGGCCTAAGTCTAAGTCTGGTATGTGCACATGTGCAAGTAGCCCTCCACAAGCACCTTGGCCTTGGAACTGACATAGAAGCCTCAGGTAAAAAGCCAAGGCTCTGCACTGGATGTGCATACAACCCAATATTTCATTCTTAAGAACGAAGAAAACTTCAAGTCATCAGATCAGATGGGATGCGGAGGTGATTCTGGTGTTGCAGAGACATGAAAGCAGTTGGTACAAATACGTTCCAGCAGCCAAGGGAAAACACAGATTCCCAACAGAATATGTAAAAGAAAGTCTCAGCTGAGAAACAGGAGCTAAAACTATAAGATGACACGCTCTTGTGATCCCGTTATGGAGGCAGGGAGATACCCAGGCCAGCCTAGGCTGTAGCATAACACATCCCTAAAACCAACAAAAACCTGAATCAAGAAACTGAAGCTAAGAGGTATGGTGTCTCTTGTCTATAATCCTAGTACTTGGGAGGTAGAGGCTGGAAAATCAAGAGTTCAGGTCATCTAATACACAGTAAGTTGAATTCTAGACCACACTGGGATTTAGGAAACTCTGCCTCAAAACACCAAAACAAGCTAAAAACTCTAAACCTAAAGAGCTCAGTATGTTAAAATTTACAAATCAACTAAATTCAGTTGCAGAATGGTAGGTATCAAGAAGGAAAATGTTACTGAACTTAAGGATTACTCAATACTTTGCTGACTTTGAACAGTAGAAGAAAAGGAAGAATGGTGGGCAGAATGGTATGAGTTTCAAGGACTGTGAGGCCATCCCCGAAGGTCTAATAGACTTGGAACTCTGGGTTTCAGAAAGAGATGAAAAAGGGTACAATTCAGAAAAACCATTTAAAAAGTATCCACTGGAAACCTTTTCATGTTGGCAAAGGATGTAAGCATACAGATTCACGAAGCTGGCTGTACCCAAACCTGATACAGGCATGTTCTGCATTACATATAGCAATCATTTATCATGATACCTCCTAGCTTTGTGATGTGGCTTGTATGTGGCTCTCAGTACTCCTAATCAATTAGAGTATATGTAAGTAGAAAAAAACAGAAGCTCTGTCTTTTTATCTCCCCCCTTTATTGTCTGGGACACTATATACTTTCTGTGGTGAGTTTGCACATTTAATGTAGCTGTTGCCAACACCACCACATGCCTGTAGTTTTCCTCTCTAAGTCAGAACAAAGCAGCCTCTTGACAGATTGTGATATAACAGATTAACACTTGGTCTCTGCCATAGAGCTTCTACAGCCTGTGCCATTTCCTGAATGATGGGAGAATCCTAATTATGGGGGGTGGGGAGGCTCTCATTTAGCACAGGCTAGTCTTGAACTCCCTCTCTTCCTGCCTCCACATCTCAAGTGCTGGGGACACAGGTGCATCACTATGTGTGGCTAAAGTATCTTTTATAAAATTTGACCCTTTCCCCAGTTCTGAGAGAGAGAGCTTCCAGAACCCTTGCTGGCTTATCAGAGACACCAGTAATGTGAATAGTGGGTTAAATGCTACTCTCACAAGATTAGACAAGAGACCAACTTAACGACAGGGGCCAGTGACTTAAGTATTCGTACCTACTTTGGACTTTTAATAAAAGTTCTCTAACAGGGGTGCGGACATGGCTCAGCAGTTAAGAGCACTAGCTGCTCTTGTGGTTTCATTCTCCGCATACACGGCAGCTCATAACTGTCTGTTAACTACATTTCTAGGGGATCCAATGCCCTATTATACCCCTCATAACTCTTAATTCTAGGGAATCTGGTGCCCTCTTGTGGCCTCTGTAGACACCAGACACGTGTGCAGTATGTTTACATGCATGCTGTCATGCACATACATTAAAAATGAAATAAATCTTAAAACAACAAAACTCTAGCAGCTGGAGGGGTGGCTCAGTGGTTAAAAAGTATTGACTGTTCTTCCAGGAGGCCGGGGTTCAAGTCCCAGCACCCTCACCCAGCAGCTCACACTGTTTGTCACCCCAGTTCCAGGGGGTGCACAGACAAAATATCTATACATATTAAATTAAATTTAAAACAACAACAAAAACTCTTAACCAGGAGTTCACATGGAGTCTGGGCTGGCCAATATGTCAACGGGCTGTTTGTCCCTGTCCTTTTGAATAGTTACTAGAATAGACTGGTGATCACGCTTCCCATAGCTTGTGAACTATGGACTGACTGGACTTTGGAGGCAGGGCTGTGGGACCCCCTCAGTTGATCAGAAGTACTGACCCAGAACTTGAAACTGGCAAGGGAAGTGGAGGGAAGTATTATGGAACTAGGCCTATAGCTAGTGTATAGGAAAAATAAGTGCACGTGTTTGGTGCCTGAGGTATATGAGTGCAGAGGAGCTAGGTTCTCCCGTGGATACGGATTGAGAACACAAGCGATGTGCTTTATGAAAGATGGGGATTTGTCCTTTTCGTGCTCTGATCTCCTTTTGTGTCTAATAACTAAAGACAAAAAGTAGTGGACTTTGGCCGAGTATGGAACAAGAAGGAAAGTAAGGTGTTGTTGATGTTGTGAAAAAGGTTCAAATCTTGCTCAACACAGCATTTTTAATTGGTGTGTACAGGAATGCAGTCTGTGTGTTGGCTTGGCACTTCCCTATTGTAGCCCAGTGGCCAGTCCTTTGCATGACAGAGCCTACTTCTCTTGTTTTCCTAATGTTCTAGGGTTTGTGAGAAGATGTTACAGAACCGTAGTTACTACAGCCAGGTAATGAAACCTGACACATGAAGAAGCATGATGGCACCTTAACATTCTTAATTTTTGAAAATACTGACAGAGACTCACACAGTAGAAGTGGGGACAGTGCTTTTTGTTTTATTTTGTTTCAAAAAACAAAAACCAAAGTTTCATGTGTTGTATTTAGAAAGAAAAAAAAATTTAAAGCCGTTTTCCAAAAAACAAGATCTTTGTTATAGTTACAGGATTTTAAATTCAGAAAAGTTTTTTTTTTTTTATTTCATTATATAGGTCATTTAAAATCCCCACTTATCTGTTACCCTTTTTCAACTTAAATCATTTTAGTGAATTACCAGATTTTTCAAGCAGAAATAATCTTAATGACTTCTTAAATAATTCATAATAAGACTATTAAATAATGCTTTTATTCTGCCCAGCTATTTTTTTCATAGGGTGTGTAAGTCTTTATTGTTACCAAGCCGAACTCCTCATAGTGTTTCTCAGCTTGCTCCTTTCTCTGTGGCTAGTCACAGCTGGAATAGAACTTCTCCAGCCAATTGTACCTAAGTATTTTGGGCTTTATAAAATGCGACTTCCATAATACCCACGGTGCTGCTCTACTCCTTTTATCTAAGGCTCAGCAGACGTTTGTTGGGGTAGATAAAACTACACTTCTTTTCCTTTTTCAGAGACTGTCTCACTATGTAGCCCTTGCTGGCCTAGAATTTGCTCTGTAACCCAGGCTGGTTTTGAATCTCCTGCGTCTGCCTCCTGAGTGTTGAAATTGCAGGCGTTCTGTCTTGTTTCATTTTTAATCTATTATTAAGTATTATTTATTTAGCACTTAACGTAGTGGGAGCCTGTTTCAATTTCTCAGTGATTGTCCAAACAGCAGAAGATGGTAGGATTTTAAAGCTTAGGTTCTCTTTTATCAGTAAAACCTTGGAAAGTGTTCATTTTTAAAGTCATAATTTACAGAAAGTGTTATATTTAAGTTCTGTATATAAGAGGTAACAAGTACACATAAGTGGAAGGTTGCTGGGATAAGACAGACCGTGTTTATACTAAATCCCCACTTCCAGCCTCCCACATGACACATGCAGAATGTATTCTATATGCTTTATTCAAGATTTATCTAGACATAGTTCAGAAATGATTTGTAGGAATCACATGTTCTTTCCCATAATGTGCAGTCAACTTTGACTTTTTACAGCATAATGAGGACATTTAGTTGACAAATAACAAACATCTTGGCAGGTGTTGGATGTAGCTCAGTTGGTAGGGAGCTTTCTTCCCATGCACAAAACTAGGTCCAATGTCAGCACTACCCAGCTAGGTATGATGAAGCACACTTGTAATCCTGTCCCCTGGGACATGGGGACAAGAAGATCACAAGGTCATGTTTATGTGTGTGACAAGATCAAGGCCAGCCTGAGCTACATGAGACGCTGTCCTTAAAAAGAATGTATGTGTACATACGTGTGTGTGTGTGTGTGTGTGTGTGCGTGCATGCGATTACTTGGTTGGTGGGCTACATATTTAGCTGTCTATACAGCCAATGGACAAAGCAGAAGGAAAACTTAATCATCTCTGATATTCATAATGTCATAAAATAAAGACAGTCTAGTTATTCATGAGCTGACAGTTGGCGATACTATCAATGGAAAAAGGTACGTTTAGTGAGTCATGAAGCAGGTACAGTGGGTGGGTGACACTGTAAGTGCATCAACATAGTATGTAAAACCATGTCTTTTACAGTGTGGATTTAAAGTGCAGCTGACAGTGCAGTTGAACAAAATCATTCTTGGAGATCCCAGCCTGATCTGGGCAATTGCACTTGGCCATGTGGTTGTTTATCTGAATTTGTATTTTCCAAGGAAATAGATCCTTGTGTCCTGTGTGCACGTGCATCGGGTAAAAGCTGGGCTCAGGGAAGGATTAGGGAGAAGCCCCTGCTCTGTTGGGTGTGGTAGAGCATGTTTATGCCTCCCAGCACTTGGAGGAGGCAGGAGGCTCAGGAGTTCAAAGAACACATAAAGAGGTCTGGGGAGATGGCACCGTGGTTAATGGCAACGGCTGCTCTTGCAGAGGACCCCAGCTCAGTTCCTAGCACTCACATGGTGATCCACAGCTACATCTAATTCTCACTCCAGGGATCTGATACCTTCTAACGTCTACAGGCACCAGGCCTGCACATGGTGCATACACGAAGGCAAAGCACTCCTATACACAAAATAAAATGAACAAATATAAAAAAATCTTTTTTTAAAAAAGTGAGTAATTAAGGAAATATAGAGCTCACGGTAAAGTTATAAGTCTTGCTTGGGCATGAAGTTCCTCAATGGATTACAATGAACAAATGATCCACGGTACCCACATTTGTGCCTTTCATGGAGAAGTGTGGTGTCTTATAGCCATGAAAATATCTGTATTTTCAGATAGAAGTGAATTCTTCAAGCTCTGCTAGCCCAGTCTACCCCTACATGACTTCAGTCTTTATTAACAATGATGTGTCTCCATTTGTTAAGGAACAAATCCTAGATTTTTTATATTAGGCACATAATTTGATCTGAATATTTTTAAAATAGTATAACTAACAATGACATAATGTTTCATTGTTTTAATACGTTATAACTTCTAAATTGAGTAGATTATAGAGGGTATTCTGTCGTATCAAGATACCAACCTTAAAGAACAGAAAACCTCTTGGAGAAAGGTAGCTTAGCAGGCTTTGGAAACAATTGTAGTTTTTGAATGTGAATGTGGCTCATCTCACAAGAGAGTAAAAGGCGGTGTTGTACGGACAAGTGAAGGAAGATTGCAGAATGTTCCCCCAGTAGTTAACTGATAGTCTTTCACTTGAAACTGGTCACTCATAGTGCTAGGGACATCTGTCCAGGGACACGTGGCTTGGAAAACACAGTAATTGTGTTATCTCAAATATGGACTTCCAGAGAATGTGACAGAGGAGGGCAGATGGGTATCCGGGAAGTTTTGATGAAGTGGAGGCCGACTGACTGATGGAGAATAGAGGAATAGTAGATGGTGTGAAACAGAGGTCAGGAGGTCGAGTTCTCTCATGGGAAGTTAAGTGAGTTGGAAAAGCACGACGTGGCTAAAGAAAGAAATCTTTGGCCAGCGCAGTGCCTCACAGGGCTGAGGCACTTGACTGCCAAGCTGGAGTTCTGTTTTTGTGACTCACATGGTAGGAGAGCCAGCTCCCACCGACCTCCACATGCAGGTCCACTCACATACATACACATGTGCACACAAAATAAATACAATGTGAAAACATGAAGTGGAAGAATTAGTGACTTGGGGGTACTAGGATGTGGGAGAAGATAAATTCAAAATGTGACTAGACTTGAGGGACAGGAGAAATGAGGTACTGCTAGGAATTTTGGAGCTGAGGAATTCAGAAGTCAAACAGATTGTTTGCTTCCTCTCCAACCCCAAAAGAAGGACTAGTCTTTTTAAAGATTGATTTATTTATTGAAACAGGTCTCATTGTGTAGCTGTGGCTGCCCTGGAACTTGCTCTATAGACAAGACTGGCCTCGAACTCAGACATTCACCTGCCTCCACCCAGCAACTTCTGAGATTAAAGATGTGTGCCACCATGCCTGATAGATTGATTTTATTTTTAATGTATGTGTATGTGTCTGTGTGTGGTATGTACACATGAGTGCAGCTGCCTCTGGAGGCCAGATGAAGGCATCAGATCATCAGTAGCTGGAGTTACAGGCAGTTAGAAATTACCCACCATGGTGCTGGGAACTGAACTTGGCTCGTAAACACTCTTCTCGCTAGCTCTAGATTGTTTTCCAGGGTGTGTACATCAGGCCTCAATATTTTATCTTTTGATCCACAGTCTGCATCAAGTACTGAGACTGCATGCCCAGCCTCATTTATTGCAATTGTACGTGTATCTGTCTGTCTGTTTCTTTGTGTGTGTGTGTGTGTGTGTGTGTGTGTGTGTGTGATCTGTCTGTCCCTTTCTCTCTGTGTGTTTATACACGTGTGCATATACAGGTGTGTGTGCAAGCATGTGTGCATGAGAGGCCAGAGGTCAGTCTTGGGCATGTTCTTCCTTAGGGATGTTTAACTTAGTTTTTTTCGTTTTGTTTTGTTTTGTTTTGTTTTGTTTTTTGTATTTGCATTGGTGTTTTGCCTGCATATGTGTCTGTGAGAGGGTGTCGGATCCACTGGAATTGGAGTTACAGACTGTGAGCCTCCATGTGGGTGCTGGAAATTGAACTCAGGACCTCTGGAAGAGCAGCCAGTGCTCTTAACCACTAAGCCATCTCTCCAGCCCAAACTTAATTTTTCTTTTTTGGTTTTCTGAGACAGGGTCTCTCTGTGTAACCTTGGCTGTCCTGGACTCGTTTTGTAGACCAGGCTGGCCTTGAACTCACAAAGATCCCCCTGCCTCTGCCTCCGGAGTGCTGGGATTAAAGGCTAACATTTTGAGTCTTTAAAGATCTCATTGTTAAACAGAATGTTTCCTTTTCTCATTTAGTTTGTGACATGCCCGGCCCTACCTTAGTTTTTAAATATTTGTTTATTTGTGTTTATATATTTGTTTATTGTGTTGTATGCACTTGCATGTTTGTCTCTCAAAGGACTATTTGTGGGCATTGGTTCTCCTTCCACTCTGTGGGCTTTGGGGATCAGGCACAGTGGCAAAGCACCTTTACCTGCTGAGCCATGACAGTGGCCCTAAGTAAGGTTTAAATAAAGTCTATAATTGTTTTAAATACCTCCTAGAATATTAATTTTAAGGTACTTTAAATATAGTATAAAATAAAATCAAAGACTGTTTAGGGGTCGATAGTCACTAATATTTTTTGCATCCAACTATAAATTACTTTTACTCATGTTTTTTTTATAATGTCACAATGCAAATATACTTTTAATGTAATTGAATTATTCCATTTTTTAGTTAAGGTGTGTGTGATGGATTGAAAGTGAAAGATGAAGCTGTCTAAGCAGATGCTGACGCTGTTCTTGGCATGGTAGGAACCATCAGCAGTTGTGGATTTTGAGTTTGGATTGGGAGAGACCAGGCTGATGAGAAGCTCGTGGTGAAGAGCAGTGGGGCCTTGGCAGAGTCCACATGGCCAGCCCGGGACATGTGACAACCTGTGTCAGAAATAAATTAATAAATAACCTAAGTAACTAAATTCCATATAGGATTACTTAATGAGTAAATATACATTAATTCTACATGCTGAGGTCATATAGACAGGGCTATAAATCAGTTGACACAAAGACATTTGTCTTTAAAAGTGTTGCCCTGCTTAATACCTGTTTATGGGGTGCTATGTTGCCATGCTGGGATTCACATTAGGAAACCTTGCTGCATTAAGCAGATGTGTCTACAGCCACTGCCCCTCCACCCTGTATTGCTGTTTTTATTTGTACTTTTGCTCCTCAGTTTTTTTTTAAGTTGAAGATTTGTTGTTTTCTTTTCTTTCTGTTTCTCTGCGTGTCCCTGGCTGTCCTGGAACTCACCCTGTATACCAGGCTGACCTTGAACTCAGAGATCCATTTGCCCCCTCCTCCTGAGTGCTAGGAGATCTTATTAAAGACACAGGCTTCAGCATGAGGGTTGGAAGAAAAGAGGTGCCCAGAAGGAAGCCAGACATGCCCAGATACTGAGGAGAGTCCTTTCACTCTTCTGAGGGGGATCCCAGGAGCTCATTGGCCAGCCAGCCAGGCTGAATTAATAAGGTCCAGCTTCACTGAGAGAACCTGTCTTTAAAAGTACAGTGGACAGCGAAAGAGAAGGACACTCAATATAGACGTCTTCCTCACATGGGAACAACACACAGACAAATGCACACATAAACATTTATTTACAAGCAACTGAATGAGCTTACTTTGTCTTCATTTTCATTTCTCGTGGCATTTCTTCCTGGGTTGGCAGGCAGTTCCTGTAGGCTGTCAAGGTAGAACTGATGGCACAGGGATGAAGGATAGCTAGGGAGAATGCTCATTCTAATTTATGTGCAGTGCTGGGAATCAGACCAGAGGCCCTGTGCATGCGAGGCAAGTGCTCTGCCACCTAAACTACTTCCCTAACACAGTGGCCTAAATCTCATTAGACATTTTATATATACTCTGCATTATCCTGTGTGTGAATCTTTAGAAAAAGCCAGTGATGTGGTGTGCATGCGTGTGCATGTGTGTATTTATGTATATAGATAGATAGATAGTCACGATATCTTTAACTGCCTGTGACAGACGACACATTCATAAGCTTTTTCCCCCTTTTGTTTCTTTTGTTTTTCTGATATTGGGTCTGGCATAGTCCAGGCTGGTCTCGAACTTTCAGTGTAGCTGAGGCTGGCCTTGAAACCCTGTTCTTCCTGCTTCTGCCACCTGTGTATGTGAACTGTCTTAGTTCCTTTAGTCCCATGCCTCCATGGAGACCACTGGTGTTTTGACCAGCATTTGCTGTTGTGGCCACTCCACTTACTAAGGGAAAGCCTGATTAACGCGCCACCTCGTAGTGAGTGCTCACCAATGCCTGCCTGCAGGTGTCTAACTGCTGCTCTGCTTCTCGGGCATGCGTCAGTGTGCAGTTACCTGATTGTTTTCTTCTCCCATCACAGGTTCATGTCAGAGCTGGTCTTTTTCACGGAACCGAGCTCCTGTGTAAAACCGTCGTAAGCTCAGAGATATCAGGGAAAAATGACCACATTTGGAATGAACAACTGGAATTTGATATTAATATTTGTGACTTACCAAGAATGGCTCGATTGTGTTTTGCTGTTTATGCAGTTTTGGATAAAGTAAAAACGAAGAAATCAACAAAAACTATTAATCCCTCTAAATACCAGACCATCAGGAAAGCTGGGAAAGTGGTAATAACTTCAGAAAATTGTTTATATAATGGGACATTTTAAGACTATGAAATAATTGAGTAACAGAAGTTAAATTATTTTGTGTGACTCGATCCCTAAGAACTAGTTTCATGAAGACGATAAATTAGTTTCTATGTTCATTTCTTTTTTACGTTTTTTTCCCAAATTTATTTGAAGAGATTTCGTGCATCCTATTACAGATGCACAAACCCTAGGGTGCCCTCGAACTCCCCCTGTAGCTCAGGCTGGCCTTGAGCCCACGCTGATGCTTCTGCCTCAGCCTCTACATGGTGGAACTATTAGGTAGAAATCGTTGTATGTGGAAAGTGGAGACATTTTAAAACAGCTGCTCTGTAGTACCTCAAATAGAAATCCAGGTAGTGTATGTATTTGAAAATTAAGATTTCTTTCAATTGTAGAAAGATTGTAGTTGTACCTCACTTAGCACGCCTGATGGGAGTTAAGGGACAAATGCACAACTGAAAATCAGTTTGGGAATGAAATAAGTTTTGTTGTTGTTGTTTTTTGTTTGTTTGTTTGTTTTGTTTTTTTGATTTTTCAAGACAGGGTTTCTCTGTGTAGCCTTGGCTGTCCTGGACTCACGTGTAGATCAGGCTGGCCTCAAACTCACAGAGCTCCACCTGCCTTTGCCTTCCAGGTGCTGCAATTAAAGGCATGTGCCACCATGCCCAGCTCAAAATAAGAATATTTTTAACAAATGTGATAAACCGCGCTTTTTTGCTAGTTTTAAATACCCTCAGCCCCCATTTTGCTATCACCTTAGTCACACACACGCGCTCTCAGACTCACTCGGAGGCTTGTATACACATATATTACATGTGTTTCTTTTCTTATTTTAAAGACAAGGCCTTGTGTAGTTCACTCTTCTCTGAAAGTCACGACGTAGCCTAGTTTGGCCTTGAACTCTAAACCCGCTGCCTCCGCCTGCTGAGTAAAAGTGTTTGCCCACAGAGTTGTCTTGGAGCCAGCAGTGGTTCTGTGTGGCTTGTTTTTCCAGTGCTAGGGATTGGACCCAGAGCCTTCTGTGTGCTCAGGGTTACCACTGACCCAGGCCTAGCCTTTCCAGTTCATGCTACTAGTCAAACGGTTTTTGTTGTTGTTTTGTTTTGTTTTTTTACCCCACCTCTTGTGCTCTCTTCCTCCCGCTTCCTCTCTCTCCTGTTTCCTCTTCCTTCTTTCCTCCCTTCCCCCTTGTAGGTAAGCTGTCTCATAGCCTAGAGCTTCAGACATCTCTAGGGCTAACACTGAAGCAGGGGTTTGAGTGTTGTCTCACTGGGAGGCCATTCTGGGTTTATTTATATACCGATGCCTTTTTTGACAGCATTATCCTGTAGCATGGGTAAATACGATGGTTTTTGACTTCAAAGGACAGCTGAGGTCTGGAGACGTTATACTGCACAGCTGGTCTTCGTTTCCTGGTAAGATTTGTTCCCCTCTTCCTCTGCCCCCATACAGGGTCTCTCTGTGTAGCCTTGGTTCACTGGAACTCATTCTGTAGACCAGGCTGGCCTGGATGGAATTCAGAGATCCACCTGCCTCTGCCTCCTGGGTGCTGGGATTAAAGGTGTGCGCCACCATCCAGCCAAGGTTTGTACCCTAATGGCAGCCCCTAGTGCTGGGAGTAGCTGGTGTTCTACTGGTGTGCTAGTCAGCTTTCTCACACTCACCGTTGTTGTTGTATTTCAGGGGAAAAAAACTGCCTTTGTTACTTGTTTCTTTTGTAGTTTTGGTTTGATTTTGGTTTTTTTTTTTTAAGAGAGAAAGAGTCTCTCTATGTGGCTGACTCACTATTTTGATAAGGCTGGCCTCGAACTCATAGAGATCCACCAGCCTCTGCCTCCTGGATCCTGGGGCTTAAAGGTGTGCACCACCATGCCCAGCTGTTCTTTATTTTAAAATTGGCTTACACAGAGTATTTTGCTACAGACATGCTGTTCTTGAGTATATCTTTTATTCCAGTGAGTGTGTTCTTGTTTTAAATGTTTTGGTTTTGCAAGTTTGTAAGGAAACCTCTTACATAACATTGTCTTCTTTGTAACAAGCTTTATTGCTCGTAGTTGTCCTAACTGAGTAAGCACTCCACAGAGGTAGGAAACAGCAAAGGCGTTTGTTCTCCAGTTAAATTCAGCTTGATGGTCAAGAGAAATGAAGTCCTTCTCACATGCCCACAAGTGTACTGATACAGTTGACTAAATAAACTTGCTTAGCTGACACAACCTTTAGGACATTTTTAATGAAAGAAAACCAGTTCAGGACTTTTGGTTTTTAAAGTTTCGTTCCAAAAACATTTTCAAAGAATCCAAATTATTTGCATGTTTTAGATGAGCTGGAAGAAATGCTGAATCCCATGGGAACTGTGCAGATGAACCCATATGCTGAGAATGCAACTGCTTTGCATATTAAGTTTCCAGAAAACAAAAAGCAGCCTTATTATTACCCTCCCTTCGATAAGGTAAGCTCATTAAAAGGCCACAATGCATGAAGGACTTGAATTATTCCTGGGTGCAAATGTTCAGTCCAAATTCAGCGAGTCTCTCAAAAGTCTGCATGCATTAACAGCGTGCTCCAATGGAGGCCATGCAACTGTGATGGGTTTAGGCTTATTGCTGACCAAGTGAATCATGGAGCCTCTGGAGCTCAGGGGCCGTGTGTGTAAAGAGAGATTTAATTGTTCTGAGTTATTTTCTGATGTAAAGAGTCCCTCGGGTGTATTCACAAGTAACTCTGAATGTGTCATGTGTTCTGTGAGCATGCCTGACCTGCTGATGAAAGAAGAGATGATTCATGCTGATACAGCTGTTATCAGGACTTTGAGGGTAGTGGTTTTTGAGATGGTGTCCCACTCTAGCCAGCATGACCTGGAATTCACTGTATAGTCCACACTTGGCCTTGAATTTGTGACAGTTTTCCTGTCCCCACCTTCCAAGAGTTAGGACTATAGATGTGAGGCACCATGCCTGGCAGTGACTTCAGTAGAATCTGTGGCAAAGAGTTCTATATCAAAATACATGCTTAGTATATAAACTGTGTGTGTGTATGAACTGAGATTGCACACTTAGCATATAAACTGTGTGTGTATGTGTGTGAACTGAATTGCACCCTTAGTATATAAACTGTGTTTGAACTGAGATTGCACACTTAGTACATAAACTGTGTGTGTGAACTGAGTTTGCACACTTAGTATATAAACTGAGATTATTTGGTGGTGGCTGAAAGCAGGACTGAAATGATGTATATGTCAAGAAAGCCAAGCTGCCATATTTTCCCTTCCTTCCAACTGATGGAAAATGAACCCAGCTCTTCCAGGCTGGTGCTTGACATGCCCGGCCCTTTCCTAATGTTCTTTTTATTTTATTTTGTTTGTAATTTTATGTGTATGAGTTTTTTTTGTTTGTTTGTTTGTTTTTTTTTTTTTTTTTTTTTTTTGCTGTGCATACAGATGTGTGCCTGGTCAGAAGAGGGCACCAGATCCCCCTGAAGCTGGCATTACAGAGGGTTGTGAGCCACCATGTAGGTGCTGGGAACTGAACCTGGGACCTTTGGCAGAGCAAGTGCTCCTAACCACTCAGCCATCTCTCCAACCTCCTCTAATATGTTTTGATTTCCACATTTGACATTCCTTCCTTTTTTAAGAATGGTTGCTGTTGATTTTAATATAGAAATCTGTGGACCAGTCTCCCAAACTTACACAAGAAATTTCTTGAGCCAAATGAGAAAAGGTTACCTTTAAAGTACTAAGTAATACCTAGGTTGATCCACTTACAAACTAAGTTCTAGTTTGTTTGTTTGTTTTTGTTTTTCAAAACAGATTTCTCCGTGTAGCCCTGGCTCTCCTGGACTCACTTTGTAGACCAGGCTGGCCTCAAGCTCATAGAGATCCACCTGCCTCTGCCTCCCAAGTGCTGGGATTAAAGGCGTGCGCCACCACGTCCGGCCAAACTCGGTTCATTTTAATGCAGAACATCACCAGACTAGTGTGTCTTCGAGCTGTGTGTGTTCCGGAGGGGAGTGTGTGTGGAGTACTGATATTGGACCACAGCTCACATAATACTTAATCCCAGAGATCATTCATAGAGTATTATGAAATTTTAATGTATGTAATTCAGTGTTGCTTTATTTATTTGTACTTTATGAATGGTATCCACTCAAGAGCCAACTTACCTTTACAAGGTCTTTAAAATGTTTTTGTAGTTGGGCAGTGATGGCACAAGCCTTTAATCCCAGGATTTAAGAGGCAGGTGCAGGCAGGTCTGTCAGTTCAAGGCCAGTCTGATCTACAGAGCGAGTTCCAGGATAGCCAGGGCTGCAGTGAAACCCCGTTGCAAAAAACTGGGGCGGGTGGAGGGAGGGAAGAAAGGTTTTCTGGCCAGCATGATGCCTTACAGCTGTAGTTCCACCCCTAGACACTGAGGCAGGAGTTTTGTGAGTTCCAAGTTGACCTGGCCTATAAAAAGTGGCTCTTTCTCAAAAACAAGAAAAGTAAAAAGAGCCGAGGATGCAGCTCAGTGGTAGAGTGCTTGCTCTCATGTGCAGGGTCCCAGGGTCAAGCGCCAGCCATGTAAAGTGGATAAGATCAAAATACTATTCTGGCTGATAATTTAAGATTACATTAAAAGTTGTGCTTCTTTAAAAAATCACTGAGTATGTTAAGAACTTTCATTTTAACACATACCGAGTCGGGGAAAGACTATGCTTTGCTCATCTGGTACACTGCTGTGGTGCCTGAAGCTGTCCTTGGGTAAGAATTCGTTCATAAGCCACGGTTCATGGGCCACATCCCGTGGTTTTCTCTAGTGACTGTTGTCAGCTATGGGGTGCATTCAGGGATCAGCTATAGTTTATTGGGGGACAAACTAGATGCCTCTTAAGGCATTTTCAAATTTAACTATGCAAATAATATTTGCATTCATCTAATTTGAGAGGAACCAGATTTCTCTGAATGTGTAAATTCACCACTGCTGCTGTCACCCTTAGCTAGTCACCTCAGTCCCCTCCTGAGTACTGGGATTGTGAGCATGAGCCACTGCATGGGGAGGTGTGTTGTTTTGTTTGGGGTTTTCCCGCTATGGGAGAAGGGGTAGTTCATGGGACTTGACCTTGGGCCTCATGCATACTGGGAAATTGTCACTGTATTCATTTACTTGAACCAGAACCCTGCACAAGCCAGGCAATCGCTCTACCACTGAGCTACATCCACAGCTTTCTTTTGGGCAAGCTCCATATATAGAGCTATGTATCCCTGACCCTTCTACTTTTTTTTTTTTTTTTTTTTAAGTCCAGCGCCTTACCACGTAGCTCTGTATAATCTCCTAATCTCTGTTTAATATTTTTTTTTTTGTGTCAAGGTCCTGCTAAGTTGCCTGCCTTCTTCTTCAGTGAGTTATTTATGATGACCACAAAAAAGTCATACAAATGTAAAAGGCAAAAGCTCCCAAGATCCCGCACTGTCACTCAGCACTGCCGCTGTCATCGCTCATCTTTTGTTTTACAAGTCAGTTTTATGACTTGCTTAATAGTAATGACTGTACTCTCACTTGATCTTAGTGCCCATCCCGTGGGCCAGGCTGGGATCACCACATTTAACTCAGAACTCAGTCACAGGCTATGGAACTTTGGGTCTTTACTCATCTTCTCAAGAGCATGAGCCCTCTATATTTTTATGGCAGTGCTGGGGACCAATCCAAGTGCTAGGAAATGCTCTACCACTGAGCTATACTGTCACCAAGCCTCAGCTTTCAGTTTTACTGTGTGTGCTTTATTTCCCGCCTCTCCCCCTGCCTGTCCCTGCCCATCTTACCACATCCCTGCTGCGGAGCATGGTGGAGGCTCTCACTTGCTACCCACCCCCCTCCTCAGCTTCCTGATGGAAATTACAGACATACACCACCACTCCTCAGTAGGTTGTGGGACTCAGTAATGATAAGGCTTACTTAGTCTACCTTCGTAACCTTTTTTTAAAAATTATTTTATGTGTGGAGTGTTTTGCATACACATATTTTTTTGTACCGTATGCCTGCAATCAGTCCCCAGGGAAGCCAAAATACAGCATCAGATTCACTTGCGCTTACACATGATTGTGAACAACCATGGTGGTTCTAGGAACCAAATCCAGGTCTTCGGGAAGAACAGCAGATACTCCCGGCCACAGAGCCATTGTCCTAGTCCAGTCTGAGAGCGCCCTCGCTCTGCAGTCTCTTTGGTGGCTCCATTATTCCTCTGTTGTCAGGGGCTTGCAGCACTCTGGGAAACACTTATGTTGTTTTATTTTTAAAATTTGCTTCCATTTATAAAGGCAGGCGTGCCAAGCATGTTCAGTCTCTTGTAATCCAAGTGCAAACACAGTTATTAATGTTGAAAAATTTACAACTATTAGGGCTAAAATTTACGTTTTTTTTTTTTTTTTTTAACAGATCATTGAGAAGGCAGCCGAGATTGCCAGCGGAGACAGTGCTAATGTGTCAGTAAGTATCGAGTTTCATCTGTCCCTTCTTACTGCAGAGCTGTGTGCCTTCACCTCATCTGTTGTAATGACTGTATAGGAGACATAGCTCAGAAGCAGTCTGTGAGAGTGGATACGTGTGCACATCCCAGTGCTGGCTAAATGTAGCTCAGTTTTGGTGACTTGTATGCAAGTGGTAAGCCCTTTTCTGCATGAACATTAGATGCTAATGCACCTAATAGATTTCCAGGGCTATCTTAGTATCATTTAGTAAGTAAGGACGCTGTGTTCTTTCAAATAGCAAAGCTTCATAGTGGGGCCTGTGCTGTGTTTCCTCCCTGAGAACTCTGCCACGTTGAAAATGTCATTTCTGTTTTATGATTTATTATTTTTGTTCTAGCTTCCTATTTTATTACATTATAGACAACAGAAGCCTGGAAGTAAAACTAGAGTCCATATAGTTAATTTTGAGGCTATTATTAGTGTTGTTGTTTGCTTAGTTGTTACTGTTGTTTGTTTATTTTTTGTTAAAGACAGGGTTTCTCTGTGTAGCCTTGGCTGTCCTGGACTTGCTTTGTAAACCAGGCTGGCCTTTGAACTCACAGATGGCCCCCTACCTCTGCCTCCCGAGTGCTGAGACATCACTGCCTGTCAATATATATAATTTCTGCTGACATGCTCACGGGCTAGATCCTGGACACATGACCAGACCATAAGTGAGGCTAGACAACGTGGCCTTTTACTAGACTGTCACATTCTGGGCTACCGTAAGAGGTGCTAGTTAGTACTAAGGGAAGTACAGGAGAACGGAAGGTTTTGTTTAGGTGGCCTTACTGTGCAGTTCAGACTGGTCTTGAATTCTCAGTCTTCCTGTGTCGTCCTTCCACGTGTTAGCAGTAAAGGTGTGCGACTGTTGAAGCCTTGCATGATGGTGCTTGCCTGTAATACAGCAGTGAGGAAGTAAAGGTAGAGACATCAGGCCATGTGGCTGCATAACAGGTACTGGGACAGTCTGGGACATTACAAGACCTGGTCTCACAAGACCAGAATCAACAACAAACAAAACAGGACCAGGCTGAGCTTCTCTTTCCTCGTTACCAAGTTACAGATTTTTAAGCATCTCCAGTAAGGGCATTTCCCATAGAACAAAGTGGAGACATTGCATAAGTTTTACTGCTTTCTATAGAGGCCAATCACTGTGAGATGGCATCTAGACTGACTAGCTAGCAAGCTCCCAGAAGCCCCTGCTCTGCTCTCCATGGATGCTTACAGCTCCACCTGGCCCTCACAAGGGGGTCAAAGTTCAGGTCTTTGTGCTTGTTTAGCATGCACCCCACCATTAAGATGCCTTCCCAGCTCACTGGTTCTTACTTGGAACATCTTTTTTTTGTTGTTGTTTTTGTTGTTGTTGTTGTTGTTGTCGTTGTTTTGTTTTGTTTTCCTCAATTGTATGGATTCTTGGTTTCCCTGTTCTTATGTCTTAAACTCTGTCTGTCTGTCTGTTCACTGTAATGTGCCTTCAGGATGAAGTCTCCTGCATGTGAAGATTCCCAAGCATTCTGGGACCAAGTAGCTCTCAAGGGCTCAACACTTTTACTCTTCACTGTTGGCATGATTATTGTCGCAGCTAACGTAGGGAGGGACATGTATGGCCAGCAACACCATTCCTTCTTCAGGCAGACATGTTAGTCGTGCAATCCTTATTTCCCTAGACTCCTCCTCCTCTTTGAATCCAAGCTGGAGCTACCTAGAACTGTGCCCAGCATCTCACTGCTCCCCAAGCCTGGAGGTCCTATCCCTTGTCATACCTGCATTCTCCCACTAAAGGACTCCTGTTAGGTTCACATCCCCAGCCCCACTTTAGACTGGTTGGCCCCAGACTCACCGTGTAGCTGCAGACAGATGCCTTGACTCTCTGCATCTCCACCTCACCCTCCTAAGTGCTGGCATTGCAGGGTTACTGAACTACATGGGTGGCAGGTGGTTCTGAATTGTTTTGTTGTCGTTTAAACACATCAGCCTATGCTGACTTGCATTTTGAATTCTTCTGCCAAGGCCTCCTAAATGCTGGGTTTATACCATCCCTGGTGAAATCCAGCTTCTCTTCATATTGTTTTGGAATCGGATCCTGTGCATGCTGGGCCAGAGTTGTACTACTGAGTAAACATCCTAAGACTAGAAGGTTTTGTTTGTTCTGTACTGTGAGCTCAGGGTTTCTAATTTATAGAAATTTTATGCCTTTAAGCCAAGGCACAAGCCATTTTATTTTTAAACCTCTTATATGTTTGTGTGTGTGTGTGTGTGTGTGTGTGTGTGTGTGTGTGTGTGTGTGTGTAGGGGGTTGGTAGAAATCAGGGGATAAAAGTGTTGACTACCAGGCCTGAAAACCTGAATTTAGAATCTAGGACCCATGTGGCGGCGCTTGAGTGTGTGTACACACACACACACACACACACACACACACACACACACACACACACACACACGCACGCACGCACGCACGCACACACACATTTTTGGTTTTTTGAGACAGGGTTTCTCTATATAGCCTTAGCTGTCCTGGACTCGCTGTGTGTAGACCAGGCTGGCCTCAAACTCACAGCGATCTGCCTTCCTCTGCCTCCCGAGTGCTGGTATTAAAGGCATGTGCCACTATGCCTGGCAGGAGGATATTTTTTTAAAGAAGAAATTTCACTCAAATAATAGTGAATGTATAAGATACATTTAAATTATAAGATATAGTTAACCTGAAAGCAATAGTGCCATCTAGTGTTAACACTTGGATTGAGAGAGAGAGAGAGAGAGAGAGAGAGAGAGAGAGAGAGAGAGAGAGAGAGAGAGAGAGAGAGAGAACTTTTATAAGTAGCTTATAATCTTAATATCGAGCAATGCAAACTTGGAAAAAGGATCCACTTTAATTAATCTTTGTACAGAATTTCAGTTTTGTATTTCAGCTGGTAAAACTCACAATTACAAATTCATTGAATATAAATTTGCTAAATGGTCGCCTGTGGCTTGCACAGTTAAATTCTAAGTGAATATTTTACTTTCTTAAAGAGTCGGGGTGGAAAAAAATTTCTTGCCGTATTGAAAGAAATCTTGGACAGGGACCCCCTGTCTCAGCTGTGTGAGAATGAAATGGATCTCATTTGGACTCTACGGCAAGACTGCCGAGAGAATTTCCCACAGTCACTGCCAAAACTACTACTGTCAATCAAGTGGAATAAGCTTGAAGATGTTGCTCAGGTAACAGAACCCCACCACCACCCAATCCCTTCCCTCTCTCTCCCCATCTCCCCCTACTTTTCTTCCCCCAAATAACAAAAAAAATCTGTTTGTAGCTCATGTGTGCATGTGTCACTCATTGATTTTGTGTAAAATGTCTTTCTACAGACATGTCTCCATTTGTTGGATATTTTCTGTTTTATTTTCAAAGATAGGTTCTCACTCTGCAACCTTGGCTGCTCTCAAACTTCCAATTCTCCTGCCTCAGCCTCCAAGTGCTGGGGTTGCAGATAGGTACCAGGATACCTAGCCTGTTGGATAATTCTCTGCAGGAGCCTTCCTTGAGGTTTTAACCCCTTACATACTCTGTGTAACTTCAGAGATCCTGGAATCTGGGTGGGGTGACCATGCTGCATAACAACATCTGGAACAGTAGTTTGGGGGGCCACCATCTATCAAAATGGATGCTAATCTGGTCCTGGTACCCCCTACCAGTCTCATCAAAGACCCCAAGTAATTTTGTTGGTTTAGGCAGGATCTTACTATGTAGCCATTGCTGGCTTAGAGCTCACTATGTAGACAAGGCTGGCTTCAAACTCACTGATACCCACCTGCCTCTGCCTCCTGTATGCTGGATTTAAAGGTGTTGATACCACCATGTCTGACACAGTTGCTTCTGAGATAAGCAGCCAGCTAAAGGAACATCCTTTTATCTCTGCAGTCTAATTGACACAGCTCTGATCTTGCCCAGTAAATTGCTGTCAGTGGTGCAGGATACTCAAGAAAACCCAGCAAGAGATAACAAACACTAGAGTAAGGTTTGATCAAGCAGTGAGTGCTGCAGGGGCCACAAATCAACCTTTCTTTCTCTCCGCCGCCCCCCCCCCCCCAACACATACACTTTCACTCAGAACCAGTTTTATTCCCAGTTGTCTGTCCCTGTGAGACTGTGCCCTGTAAATGTGTCATACTCACCGGAGAGGGCTCCCCATCTCACAGAGCCGTAGCACAGGCAGCTAAGGGTCTTTTGCAGAAGATCTGGGTGTGGCCACATCTGTACAGCTTCTACACAGAGCTCTAACTCTTACCCAAGGGGTCTTTGTTGCCCAGTATCCAGTTAGCATCTGTGAATAGGATTTATTTATTTATTTACTTATTAAGAAGAAACGCATTAGTTCTGTGGATTACTTATATTTATTCTGATAAGTGTGCTCTAATTAATAAAATGTTTTGTAAAGTAGTAGAGTTCTTTAAAATTTTTATTTAAAAGTATCTGGGCTCGACCTTTAATCCCAGCACTTGGGAGGCAGACAGGGTGATCTCTGAGTTCTAGGCCAGCCTGGTATACAGAGTGAGCTCCAGGACAGCCTGAGCTACACAGAGAAACCTTGTCTCAAAAAACCAAAACCAAACCAGACCAGTAATTCATTTAAGAGTAAACTTTGTAATTTTATATTGTTATTAAGTTCCCTAGTGTATAAGCCTTTACTTAACTCAAGACTTAGCTTGCTTATACTTCTTTGTCCTTAAATTGTGCATGGCTAATGGTTGTAGGATCCACACCTGTAGTGTCTTACTCTGTTTTCATTAGGCACATAGTAACTTTTAAACATACATAGAACGTTTCAGAAACAAAGACAGCCTTTGTTATTCTGCATCTGCCAGAATGTTTGAGGCCTCAATAATTAAAATCTTTTGATTCATCTCTGTTTCCATGTGCTAGAAAACATAAATCACTTTTGTCCACCAAATGTCTGACCCAGTTTTAATTGTAATCAGCTTCAGGCCCTCCTGCAGATTTGGCCCAAACTGCCTCCCAGGGAAGCACTGGAGCTCCTAGATTTCAACTATCCAGACCAGTACGTCCGGGAATATGCTGTAGGCTGCCTGCGACAGATGAGGTATCTCCTTTATGGGACCATCCTGGGGCAAGGAATTACCTGGTGGTCAGGGAAGAGGGTGGCTCCTTGAATGTTGCGTAAGAAGCGTAAGGGCCAAAGGAAGCTTGGGTGAGCTCTGGGGGCCAGGTCAGGTGGGATCGCATCACAGTGTCCTCTGCTGGCTTTGCAGCACAAACCTTACTGCTGATGGACAGTTTGGGCGCCGTCAGCCACTCTCTCCTTTCACTACAGGACAGAGTCCTGAAACCTGAGTTTCCAACCCTGGAGGCCAGCTTTTCCAAAGTGAGCAGCCATGCCTGTATTGCCTCTTTCACTGTTGTCTAATTACCCCAATTAAGAAGGGTTAATGTTTTGACGGAGGCATATTTGTGTATTTATTAATAAAGCTTTCACATAGCATCTCACAGGCTGCCGTTGAACTCACTATGAAGCCCATGCTTGCTAGTTCTCAAACTCAGACTGATTCTCCTGCTCCATGTCCTATCTGTGGTCCCTTCTTGCTATTAAAATCAGATCTGTGGGCTGGAGAGATGGCTCAGAAGTTAAGAGCACTGTCTATTCTTCCAAGGATCATTAGTTCAATTCCCAGCAGCCTCATGGTGGCTCGTAACCATCTACAATGAGATCTGGTGCCCTCTTCTGGCATGCAGGCAAAATGTTGTATATGTAATAAATAAATAAATAAATCTTTTTAAAAATCAGATCTGTTTTTAAAAGTTTGATAGGCAGAAGAAACTACATAAACTCTTTAATAGTCTGACATGCAAACTCCCATGTCTCCCCCCCCCCACTTCTATACTTCTGTTTTTGACAATAGCCATAAGTTTTTATAAGTGGACATGGATCTTCATGATTAATTGATCAATTAAGATTGTTGTATAGGTTGTTTTAAAAATGATGCACCCAGTTGCTTTGTCTCCGTAAGTCTGCACTGGAGACCTGATGACAAGGGAGGAGCCCATTGTTCTCTGGGTTAAGCCAAGGGTTTGATTTTGGGGGAAGATGCTGAGATGATTGTGTCACCCCATGTGGCTAACTCTGACCCCTCCCTCTCCTCTAGGCTCTGTTTCCTATTTAGTGCTGTGGTTAGTCCCGATTTCACATCAGCTACCCACCTTTGTGGCCAGTTGCTGGTGAGCACTGTGGACAGTGAGCACTGGGCACTCTGACCCTCAGACTGCTGGGCTTGCCTGCGATGGCAGTGGCCACCAGCCAGAGCTGCTATTATGCAGCGGCGTGGCTATGATCTATTTGATGTTAGGTTTTAGTTGCTCACTGATGTGGAATAATGAATTACTTAAAACCACAAGATAGCAAAGAAAAAGTAAATCAATAAAGCTTTTATTTAAAAAAAAAAAAAGTGGTTTTTTGGCTAAAAGACGTTAGCACGATCAGAGTTGTGCTTAAAGGCCTGTGGGATAGCTCAGGAGGTGAAGGTTTGCCATGATGCCTGATGGTCCTGACTGACTCCTAGAACCCACACAGAGGGAGAGGGAGAGTGTTCACTTCATCACATTGGCCTCTGTCCCCCACATGAACACCATGGCACACACACCACATACATGTCACATACAATAAAGAGTTATGTTAACGTGGGGGCAGTGGGCAGGACTCCTGTTTGATGAATTGACCAGTTGTAACAACTTACATGGTTTGATAAGAATGTGCCGTGCATCTGTTCTTTGATGCTCTCACTCTCTCCTGGCATCTGAAATCTGCATCTCTTGGTCACTGTTTCAGTGTAGCAGTGAGTGTAAGCATGCAGGCTTGGCCCAGGAGACCCATGCATTTTAGCCAGTCAGCACATGACAGTTAGGGAGGGAGGGGGGCTCTTTTTTCCAGCACAAGTGGCTGAGTTTCTCTTTCTTTTGTTTCTTTCAGTGATGAAGAACTCTCTCAGTATCTTCTACAGTTGGTGCAAGTTTTGAAATATGAGCCTTTTCTTGATTGTGCTCTCTCCAGATTCCTATTAGAAAGAGCACTTGATAATCGGAGGATTGGCCAGTTTCTGTTTTGGCATCTTAGGTAAGTCTTTCATATTTCCATTCAAGACCATCATGTGCTTTAAGAACTGTAGTCCAGTGTGATGTAAGACGTTCAGTGGGACAGCCAGGGTCGTCGTGGGTTCTGATCCATCTATAATACTCACACTGTTTTGGTTCCCCCCCCCCCCCCCCGGTTTTTCAAACAGGGTCGGTCTGTGTAGCCTTGGCTGTACTGGACTCACTTTGTAGACTAGGCTGGCCTTGAACTCACAGAGATCCACTTGTAGTTGTGTGCCTGCTGCTTGCAGTGGCCAGAAGAGGGCATTGGATCCCCTGGAACTGGAGTTATAGACAATTGTGAGCTACCATGTGGGAACTGGGAATTGAACCTGGGTCCTTTGGAAGAGCAGCCAGTGTCATTAACCACCGAGCCATCTCTCCAGCTTCAGTTTGTGAATTCTGTTATTATCATTACTATAACTGAAGAAAGTTTAAGTTTTACTAAAATGGTGGTTATATTTGTGTATTTTTAAATTGTGTTTTTACAGTTTACATGTCTCAGTATATGAATACAGATGGATATAGGGGCCAGAGGCCTAGGATCCCCCTGAAGGCAGAGTTACAAGCAATCGTTAGCCATCTGGTATGGACCCTGGGAACTGGACCTGGGTCCTGTGCAAGAGCACTGCCAGTGTTTAACCCCTGAGCCATCTCTCCAGCCCATGTTTATGTGTCTGTTTAACTTTGTAACAAAGTGCTGGCACTTGAACACAGGGCTCTATCACTGAGCTACATACGTAGCCTGTAACTTTCTTAACTAGATCATTTTTAGAAGCACATGAGCCTGTGTCACTAATTAACTAATTACTCCACAGTAAAGTCAGGAATAAGCTAAAGTTGCTTCTTTGTTTAACCACGAAAACAACTAACTTCTCTCTTTTCCCCCGACCCCTTGCACTTCACCATTCAAAGTTAAATTTGTCAGGAAAAAAAAAATGCCTTTCTTCCTTTATGGCTAAGCTTTTGTTTTGTTTTGTTTTTTGTATTTCGAGACAGAGTTTCTCTGTGTAGCTTTGGTTGTCCTAGACTCACTTTATAGACCAGGCTGGCCTTGAACTCACAGCGATCCGCCTCCCAAGTGCTGGGATTAAAGGCGTGTGCTACCATGCCCGGCTATGGCTAAGCTTTATAAAGAAAGTATGATCTAATATTGTGGTATTAATTTCAGTGGATTCTTTTTTCTGAAGTGGTTTTCTTGGTATATTTGTTTTCTTATTTATAATTTGTCTTTTCATCCAATTCAATACTATTTTGAACCCCTCAGAGAAGGATAAAATAAATATTTCTTCATTTTTTCATACACGTACATTTTTTAAATGAGAGGAGAAAACTGAGGCAGCAAGATTGTTCCGTGAGCAATGGTTCTTGTTGTGCACGCTGGACACCCTGAGTTCAGTCCCCAGAGCCCCCATAAAGGTGGGAAGAGAGAAGCAACTCTGCAGTTGTCCTCTGATCTCTGCACGCACTGCGGCTCGGGCCCTCTCAGTCACTCCATCACAACATTAGCAACCGGAGGAGGAGGAGAGAGGCCGATTGACTGGTCCCAGTCAGATAGGTTTCTGTTTCTGCCAAATTCTCTCTAAATTCCTAAGTTCTTGTCCCCTTCAAAAGGCAAGTCAAGTGGAATGCAAAAATGTTACTGTGCTTCAGCTAAGGAATTAACTACTAAGATCTCACAACTTCTGATTCCTAACACGTCTTAACTAGTTGGGTTGTGACCATCTTACTAGTAAGTGCTTGGGATGAGCGCCTCCATGCTGGCTGGCTTCAGAAGAGTATTCAGCTGTAGAATAAAGAAGTCAGTGTTTCTTTTCCGTGGTCTAAAGTGTTTGATTACAAAACACTTGAATACTGATTTTCTGCAGGTCAGAGGTGCATATTCCTGCCGTGTCTGTCCAGTTTGGTGTCATCCTGGAAGCATACTGTCGCGGAAGTGTGGGCCATATGAAAGTGCTTTCCAAGCAGGTAAGAGCACAGAGTGATCAATCGAGTTCACAAATGGAATTTTTCCAACTGCATATTTCACTGCCCTATTAGTAACTTAACCTGATCAATACTTTGTGGAAAAGGACTGAGTCTCATGAAGCTCTTGAACTCAAGGCTGGCCTTGAACTCACCAGTTGAGGAGGACTATGGGCTTGTAAGTGCTGGGGTCCATAGCACATGGTGCCAGGTCTAAGTTATGCTGTGCTAGAGACTAGACTGAGGGTTGTGTGCTTGATAGGCAAGCAATCTGCCACTGAGCTATTTCCCAGCCTTTAGCATGAGTTTTTAGGGAAATCTGGCAAGATAAGAAATTTCAGCAAGCTTAGAATTAAAGCATAAGTGAATACCAAATTGAACACAATTAGACAGGATTTCTCATATTTTCTATATTAGTAGGATGCCATAAATTTTAGTAGTCAATGTATTTCATAATGGCTGTCTTCTGATTCTAGTTTTTCATAACCCGAGTTACTCTTTTCAGTTGGTATAAGATATATGTTTTAAAGGTTTTACTCTTAAGGTCGGGCATGGTGGCGCACACCTGTAATCCCAGCGCTCGGAAGGCAGAGGCAGGTGGATCTCTGTGAGTTCAAGGCCAGTCTGGCCTACAAAGTGAGTCCGGGACAGCCAGGTCTACACAGAGAGACCCTGTCTGGGGAAAGAAAGTTTTACTCTTTAGTACTTATGATGCATGTAATTCATCACACCTGTTAGACGGAGATTTACTTAGGTATAAACCCACAGGTACTATGATTTTGTAATTCAGAATCCTTGCTGCCTTTTCAAGCTATATGTTCATGCCTAAAATTGTGATACACGCCTGCAGTCCCGAGGTATTGGTGATATTACTGTAAGTGGCTAAATAATTACCCTACATACTGCTGTGAGTGTGCTGTCTTATTGCACTTCTGATAATTCATTTTACATGTAGGACCCAGGCTGCCCCTGAACTCATAATCCTCCTGCCTCATTCCCCTCCCCCAAATGCTGAGAGTGTAAGAATGTGCTACCATTCCTATCTCAGTTACCTTGCTAGAGAAACTTCCATTGGCTTTTACAAAATGAATGTGCTGTCTTTTGGAAAGTCCCCTGGGTGTGGCAATAATAGCTAACATTTATTCACAACACTAATCCCAGATGTTTAGAGCCCAGTGTCTGGCCCATTACCGTCTCACTCTTACTCCATCAGCTTCTACAGTGGACCCTTAAATGCCACCCTCCCCATGCCTCCCCTCCTTGGCACAGCCTCTGAACATCCCATAAGTGATCTTCATTTCCAACCAGACCATTTTCCTCTTTAAATCCCTAAAATAATTTTTCATAACATTGACAGTCCAGACTGCCTACCAAGCTTACAAGGTCTCACTTGGTTCCTACTTGTTTGACCTCATTATATGACCATTATTTCCACCTCACTCATTTTATCAAACCACACTGCAAATTCTCGTGGCTCTCTGGGAGCATTTAGTGTGACTTTTCTAACAAGGAATACATAATCAGCCTCCCCTCTCCCCTCCCCCTCTCCTATTCCCAGGTCCTCTTGCATAGTAAGTAAGCACTCTATTGCTGAGCTATATCCCTAATCTTTTTTCTTTTATGTGTGTGTGTGTGTGTGTGTGTGTGTGTGTGTGTGTGTGTACACATGTGTACAAATATCCTCAGAGGCTAGACTATAGCATCAGATCCTCTAGAGTTACAGATGGATGTAAGCTGTCCAGTGTGAGTGCTGGGGACCAGACTCCAGTCCTCTGCAAACACACTTACACATTGAGCCATCTCTCCAGGCCCAGTCTCCACTTTACCCAGCCCCATTAAAAGACAAGGTCTCATTGAGTTTCCCAGGCTGGCCTGGAACTTTTCAGCTTTCTGAGTAAAAGTGATTGCAGGCCTGTGCCACCAGGCCCAGCCATTGTTGTTTTTCTTGGCTGATTAATTGTAAGAGAAAGAGCCTGTACCCTCTCCATGGTCGGGTGGGAGTCAGAGAATAGCTTGTTGAAATTGTTCTCTCCTTTCACTATGTCTGTTCTGGGACTTGAACACAGATCTCCAGGCTTGGCAACGAGCACCTTCACCTACTGAGCTAGTTTGCCAGCACATCCTGATATTTTTGTTACCATTATAAAGTTGTAAAATGACAATTGTTGAAATACTTAAAAAGTATCTTTTGACTTATGGCCATTTAGGATACTGTACCAGGAAATAAATATTAACACAGTTAGCCATGGGGCATAGCAGTTAGCAACTGTACAAACAGGGAAGCAATTCTCATGTGAAATAGTTCGGTGGGTTCTGGTTTGCATAGCCCAGTTTTCATCTGGTCCTTTACCACCAGTATTCGTACAGCTCCTAAAGCTGTTGAAAAATGCAGTGTCTGTGGTTTTGACAGATGGCTGACTTGGCAAGCACCATCCACCTTGATTTTATCATCAAGCTGCATAGAACCATCTTAGTTTTCTTTCTGAGCAAGGTCTCAGCTTATCTTTGGAAACTGCAGGCTAGGGTCCACATCCATACATAGTCCTAATGGTTTTCTTGCACAGAAGCAAAATTTTAAAATGAAAACATGATACAAAATAAATTCCCTGATAATAGGATTTCAAACCAGTGTTCATTGTGTTTGCCTCATATGCTTTACATTTTTCTTTATATATATTATTTTTTGTTGTTTCTAGTTTTAGTGACATGAAATGTTCCTTCTGATTTATGCTTGGTTATAATTACTGTTTTCTCATGAATTTTATATAATATGAATGGATCCTTAGTTATTAAGTAATACCAAGGACTTCTGTGGCAAGAGTAAGGCAGGCTCTCTGTAGTTGCCATGTCTGACCAGGAACTTGCCATGTAAGCCAGACTGGTGTCACACTTGTGGCTGTCTTTCTGCCTCTGCTTCCTGAGCACTGGGATCACAGTTGTTCATCGACGAAACTGGCTGAAGTGGGTGTTGACTGTTTCCCCATTTGATTAAAGGGTCTCACTTTGTCCCTGGCTGACCTGAAACTCACTATGTAGACCAGGCTGGCCGTGAACTCCCAGAGGTCCCTCTGTCTCTGACTCCCACTCCCCACCCCCAGCACTTATACACCAATTAAAGGCGTAAACTACTATGCTTGACTAAAGTGCTTTTTACCAGTCAATAATGGTTTTGACCTAGTTGGCCATTGCTATGCTATAAGTACAAGGGTGTTTGTTTGTTTGTTGTTTGGCTTAAGTTTTGAAAGCTAAAGCTACCGCAGATTCTAGGGCTGGAGAGGTGACTCAGGAGTTAAGAGAACTTGCTGTTTTAGTGGATCAGGTTCAGTTCCCAGTACCCGTGTCAGGTGGTTCATAACCACCTATAATTTCTGTTCCAGGGGATCTTTTTGAGACAGGGTTTCTCTGGGTAGCCCTAGTGAACATGGAACTCACCTTGTAGACCAGGCTGTCCTTGAACTTAGATATCCTGCTGTTTCTGCCCCTGCCCCAACCCCCAAGGGCTGGGATTAAAAGCCCTTGCCACTGTTCCCAGCTTCAAAGCAAGCAGGTTCATCTTAGACAGCAACCACCTTGAATCATGATATGTTCTTGTTATCTTGGCAGTGGAAAGAAAACAGATTGAGATTCCAGACACGTGATGCTAGGCATTGCCAGGCACAGCAGCACACCCCCGTGATTCTAGCCCTAGTGAGGCTACGCACCCTGGGCTCCATAAGAGGCTGTGTCTAGAACTCGTAGACAAGGAAGTGGAAGAAGGCACTGAGGTTTCAGTACCAGGAACAGTGAGTCACCGATGCACGGATTGCCCCTGTGCTGTGGCATAGGCCAGATGGAGCGGTCCATGAGGTGTCTCAAACTCGGTAAACTGTGGATTTGAGTGCAGGTCCACACCTGTCTGAAAATAACCACACTCTGGCCTGCTTGCTTCTCTGAAGTTTGTAAGATGTCATTTGATAAAGGATTTAAACGCGATACCTTGATAAATGATAATAACTTATTGGGTGTAAAACCCTTCTTATATACCGTGTGTGTGTGTGTGTGTCTGGATAGGGCTGCTGATTAATGTGACTGTACAATATCATATTTTTAACCATAAATTAATTGTGGGATGGGGAACTTTATTTTCCAGGTTGAAGCACTCAATAAGTTAAAAACTTTAAATAGCTTAATCAAACTGAATGCAGTGAAGCTGAACAGAGCTAAAGGAAAGGAGGCTATGCACACTTGCTTAAAACAGAGTGCTTACCGGGAGGCCCTCTCTGACCTGCAGTCACCTCTGAACCCGTGTGTCATCCTCTCAGAACTGTAGTAAGTGGCTTTCTCTGTTCTGCACAGTGAGTAGCAGTGCCGAAAAGATTTCTGAGTCATGTATTGGGGAACTGGTGGGGCTGGCTGTCAGCCCAAGGAAGTCAGATGTAACTAAGTTAGAGAAATCTTAGAGGCTTCAGAGACTGTTATATTCATTGGGCTGTATAAGTTTTAGCCAGATTTCTCTGTGGGGTTAGTAATATTGCATTCAAGTCTATCTAATTTTAGTTATATATAGGAACATATATAGGTTAGTTTTAAAAAAAGATTTTATTATTTTTAATTATGGGATGGGGGCGTGTGCACACAAATGCAGGTGCTCACAGTGGCTAGAGGCATCAGATCCCCTGGAGCTTGGAGTACAGGCTGTGTTGAAGCTGCCTGACTTGGGTGCTAGGAACTGGACGTAGGTCCCTTCCAACAGTAGTACATGCTCTTAACCACTGAGCCATCCCTCCAGCCAAATTAGTTTTGACACAGGGTCTTATGTAGCTCAGGCTAGCCTCTTTGTAGCTCAGGGTGGCTTTGAACACATAACCCTCCTGCCTGCTGAGTGCAGGTAACACAGGAATGTACCACCATTTCTAGATGTATTATTAATTTCTAAGAATTAGGAATCCTGTATGAGCAAAATGCTAGAAATCATGACACATTATTCACTGAGTTCCTATTTTAAATTGAAATTTAAATGAATTTCTAAACTATTTCTCATCTTTTTATACAGAGGTTAAAAAAAAAATATATATATATATATATATATATATATCATTTGTGTCAACCAAAGTACTCAGAATTGATCCCTGATTATGAAGTCAAGAATCAGGGCTGGAGGCTGGGTGTGGTGGCGCATGCCTTTAATCCCAGCACTCCAGAGGCAGAGGCAGACAGATTGCTGTGAGTTTGAGGCCAACCTGGGCTACAAAGCGAGTTCAGGACATCCAAGACTACACAGAGAGACCCTGTCTCGAAAAACAAAAACAAAACAAAACAAAACAAAAAAAGAATCAGGGCTGGAGATATGTCTCAATATTTCCCAGCCCTTGCTGCTCTTGCAGAGGACCAGGCTTTGGTTCTCATCACTCATGTCAGGTGGCTCACAATAGCATGCAACTCCAGCTCCAGGGGACCTGATGCCCTCTTCTAGCCTCTGTGGTACCCACATATACATGCGCGCGCACACACATAAATGTCTTTAAAAGAGTTCTTTTTAGTCCTAATTCTAGTCTTTTACTCACCGATTATGATAACATTTAAGGAACTATAAGAAAACAATTAGAAATTGTGCATGGAGGCAGTGAAAGGCAGTCAGATCCCAGGTTGGAGCTTCGTCCCTTGGGCATCAATATATGCCAACCAGAGCTGTCCTGGGTTTCTTTTGTACCCAGAGGACGTTTCCAGGCTCTGATTTGTGCACACTGTGAGAGGAATAGGTGAGGGGCTTGCAAGCCTGCTGCCTCGGGCCACTGCTGCAGTCTTGCACATTGTTACGCCACAGCAGCTGATTTCCCCTTGCTGCTTTCAGTGTTGAAAAGTGCAAATACATGGACTCCAAGATGAAGCCCTTGTGGCTGGTCTACAGCAGCAGAGCGTTTGGAGAGGACTCGGTGGGAGTGATCTTTAAAAATGGCGATGGTAAGTCCTGGAGTTTTCACCGCATGTTGGAAAGGTACGTGTGGCAGTGTGAGAGCAGGCAAGAGACAGTGGCCATTGCCCACAGGTCAGTTCAGCACTTTCTGGGATCCCCTCATTTCTAGAGTTTATCTAGTGATATAATAAGCTTTCCTATTTTGCCTCATAAAATATACATGTTAAATTTTGTGATGGAAAGCTTGTAAAAGGCAAGGCTATCTCAGCATTCTGTTCCAGTGACAGTCACTTTGACATCATTTGATATCATTGCCAGAGCCTCGTGTGTTAATTGAGCTGATGACCCAGACCTCATGAGGAAATGCCTCTGAAGCAACCCTACCAGCCAACGGCAAAACTCTGTGGCTGCAAGCAAGCAGCATGGCTGATCAGCTCCAGGTTCCTCACCTCCTGAGGGTTATGGCATTGCTGTGCCAGAGGCCTTACAGGGATGTGTGATAAATAACTTACTTATACAGGCTTGGCAATATTGAGCCTTAACAGACCTTCTTCAGACTGGCCCGTGTTGTTTGAGACAGCTCACTGTAGCGCAGTCTGTCTTCAGACTTGTGGTTCTGAGCCAGCCTCCCCAGTGCTGGGATTATGTGAATGAACCAGCTTGTCCTGCACTTGTATATTGCTAAATATTTTACTCTACAAGATCATACAAATGATATAAAGTACCCTTTTATTACTTTGACATTATTTTATCTAAAAATATTCTTTAGGGAACAGGGAGAGGAGAGGAGACAATTTTATGTAGTCCAGGTTGGCCTTGAACTCTTAACGCTCCAACTTTTCCCACTTCCCAAGCACTGGGATTGCAGGTGTGGCTGTCATGTCAGGCTGAAAGTTGTATTTAGCTTTTATTGTTCATTATTACTTTGGCCCAAGATATAATCAAGGCTGACTTGAAACCTGCAGTCTTCATGCTTTGGCTCCTGAGTGCATAGACCGGAAGCACTCACGGTAGAAAATAAATAAATCCATCTGTTGCAGTTTTTTAAACTCCTAATGCATTAACTTGTATGGTTCATAAGAATTTTCTGTGTAGCCTTACACACAGGGAAAGTTAACAATGTGTAGTAGAAATATACTTTGACGGTATTCTTGTGGTTGGTGCAGTAGTTCACAATGAGAAAATGTAATTTCTGAACTGATGCCGGGGTGTGCTGACTACTGAGCCTGTCTGATGCAGTGAGTGGGGGTCAGAATAAAACTGGAGAAAGTGCAGTGCTCGGTCCTGGGCTCAGTGAGTCTGACCGAATGCCTAGTGTTGAGCTAGCGAGTAAAGGGCATAAGACAGCAAGTGCGTATAACTTGGCTGCCATTTCCCTTAGATTTGCGGCAGGACATGCTGACACTGCAGATGCTGCGCCTGATGGACCTGCTCTGGAAGGAAGCTGGCTTGGACCTTCGGTGAGCATTCTAATGCATTTGCTTATTTCGTGGTGTGTCCCTCCTGTTGAGTCCTTCCCTTCTGTTATTTTAATGATTATTTGTAATAATAGTTAATATGACCTTTTACAGTGCGCTCTCCAGTCATTGCCCTATTTGAACCCCTCAGACTTAAAACTACATGTGCTTGAGGTTCCAGAAAAAGGGTAGGTTTGGCCTTGAGTATGACTTGGACAGACATTCAGAACCACAATTCCAGTTAGAGTTTCAAGCTTCGTGATGTTGGTTCAGGACAGAGTCCATTTTGTAGCTTAGGGCAGTATTGAACTTATGCTACAGGCAGAGATGGCCTCGGTGTCCGAACTGCTGGGATTCTAGGCATGTGTCTTCACACCCTGTTGAACTCTTGTAAAAGGATTTGAAATCATTGCTGTGTATTGACTAACCGTGGCGCTTGGCCAGGTTCACATAGATCATTTCTAGCAAACCTCACGGCTCCATGAGCTTGTGCTCTTCTTTTTTAACATGTGAGAAAAATCAGAATGGTAGTGCTTTTACAATAAAGGTTACAAAAATATTAAATAGTGCCCGACTCAAATCCAGGGCTGTCAAGACTCTTAAGTTGCTATCTTTCTGTTTCTTTATTAGCCTATAACAGTGAGAAAGCAGTGTGGAGAGACATGGCCAGTAACCCCTTTGCCAAAGTATGACAGTGCTCACAATACTCTGTTGCCCACTTCGTGTTTTCTTTGATTAAATGTGTGTGTGTGTGTGTGTGTGTGTGTGTGCCCCCACATGTGTGCACTGTGAGGGCACATGTGGATGTCAGAAAACAGCTTTTGGGGGTTGGCATTTCCATCTGTTGATCCTGGGGCTCAAGCCTTGGGTTGTCACCCACTGAATTATCTCACCTGCCACCTTGGTTGTGTTGTAAAAGAAGAAGAAGAAGAGGCTCTGTTTCTAGATCCTTCTAGAATATGCGTTTCCAGTTCTATTAAGTTAGAACAGACGTGTGTGTTGTGTGTGTGTGTCTGTGTGTGTTCCTTTCATGGGACAGTAGATGTGATTGCAGTAAGAGAGGTCTGCATTTCTTTCCTTTCATTGAACATAGATTTTTTTTTCTCATACACTGTATCCTGATTATAGTTTCTCCTCCCTCTACTCCTCCTAGTTCTTCCCCACCTCTCCTTTCCAGAGCACCCACTTTCCAGATCACCCCTTTTTCATCTCTCAGTAAAATAAAACATAAGGTAAAACAAAACTGACACATCAGGGCAAAACACACAGAAGGAAAAGAGCCCAAGGGAACGCACAAGCGATCCGAATGCCTCTGCCTCTGGAGTGCTGGGATTAAAGGTGTGCGCCACCACGCCCGCCTTCATCTCAAACCTTTTAAAAAGGATCAACAATCATCATATGTGATATATTTTCCCTTTGGCAGGTTTTTTTTTTTTTTTTTTTTTTTTAACTACTCCTTAAGACAGAGGATTTAACATTTTGTGTTTGTTGTTGTGACCAAATTCCTATCAACTAGCAACTTGGGGGCCAGTGAGTAAAAATGCCTAGTTCAGGCACAAGCCTAGTGCCTGAGTTCAGTCTCCAAATGCCATGACGGAAGGGGAGACCCTGAAACACACACAGACACGAGGATCCGTCGCCATGAAGCAGCTTTAGGGAAGAAAGGCTTTTTTGGTTCAGTGGTTATCATTCTGTGTTGTGGGGAATCACTGGTACAAGACCACCTCTTGGCCTTGGGAGTCAGAGATCACTTACAGATCAAAGAACAAAGGAGTAGCAGCATTCAGACACCTCCTTCCTGTCAGTTAACCCTTTCTGCAACACCCTCCAGATACATCCAAAGGTACACCTCACCCGCGCTGTAGGTGTTACAGACCAGTTGACTGTCGGTATTCACCATTCAGTAAATGAACCTCTGCTTGAGAACCGTGAACTCTGTAGGACATAGACTACCTAATCTGGCAAGTAAAACCTTAATGGCACACTGTCTTTTCTTTACATAATTGTCAGTGGCTGTTTGTGTACTCCCATAGCACAGTTACCCTGAAGTCCTTAAAAATACTCTCTAGCCCTTCCTAAAAGTTCACCAATTTCTCTATATAAAAGAAACCACAGGAAAAATGATTTTACTGATTTGGATCCTCTACTGGGTACTTATTGGTGTGATAAAATACCATGGCCAAGGCAGTGTGTAAAAGAAAGCGTTTGATTGGGCATGCAGTTTCAGAGGGTTAGGGTCCATGGCTGCGGAGTTAAGGCGTGGTGGCAGGGACAGCTGACCACTCACACCTAGAACAGCAAACAGGGAGCAGAGCACTAACTGGGAATAAATAGCCGGCGGCTTTTGAATCCTCAGAGTCCACCTCCTCCAACAAGGCCACACCTCCTAGTCCTTCTCAGACAGTTCCACCAACTGGAGACCAAGCACTAGAACACGCTGTGGGAGCCACTCTCATTCAAACCACTACAGGTCCTATAGCAAAAGAAGCTTCCAACTGTGGCTCAGCTCCTTTGCTCCTTCCTCCTTATCTGAGGCCAGAGGATGGGCCTTTCTGAGTTGCAAAGCCTGAGCTCAAGACTGACTTCTTAGTGCTGGTTTCTTAGTCCCGTCATCCTAATTGAAAACTCCAACTCATTTTTTTTTTCTCTACATTTTGGCTTTGTTCATTCCACCCAAAGTTGGCATGCATTTAGTGACTTGAACTTCATTGTGGAGGCAGCCGTGTGTGTGTGTGTGTGTGTGTGTGTGTGTGTCTGGATGTGTACTTAGTTCCTGTGCCGTAGGAAACAGTGAGTGTCCAGTGGGATGTTGCTGACATTTTGTCCTCTGACCTCCTTTAAGTGACAGGCTTTGAGTTCTTTCATATCTCCTTCTCACAAAAGCTTCTTTACTGTTTCTATAAATATCTGTGCTGCAGTGTGCCTGTTGTGTTTGTTTTCTTTTGGGCAGCATGCACTCTTCAATCAGTCTCAAATACTTGGTACCGCCTATGTGTTACTATTTTAATACTTGTAACAACGACATGCATCCGTTAACAAAAAATACTTACGCTCATTTAAATTTTTTCTTGGTGTCTCATGATACTCTGGTGTCTTTCATGTCAAAAGTAGAATATTGATAAGGCATTAAATATGTTGAGACACCTTGCTTTTTGCTTAACAGTTCGTGGTCAGTTAGCTTTTACTGTCAACTGGAAAGTTGTCAACCTCAAATCCAGCTGACCTTTGGTAGACTTGACAGTCCCGCGCCCCTTGCCCCAGTGCTGGGTAGGCGTCGTCATTATCTTATAGATCTGAGTTTTAGTGATAGAACTTTGGGGGGCAGCTGAGGCAGGATAGGAACTCTCTATTATGTTGTCCTGGAACTCACTCTGTAGACCAGGCTGGCCTCTGCCTCCCAATTACTGGGATTGCAGGTGTGCGCCACCGCACCTGGCTGAGACAGTGCTAACGTTCATATAAGATATTTAATGATATTGGTATTAGCAAGGCTAGGGTCCAGGAAACATGTGAGAGTGAGGCAAACACTAGCTAAAAGGAGAGTTTGCACTCCGGCCAGTGTTTGCCTCACTCTCACATGCTTCCTCAAGTGCGGTGTGTCTCAGTCTAAAGTCCTCGCTTCCCCATGAAGGTAACGTTGTCCTTAGGTCAGAGAGTGTGAGAAAGGAAGGTAACTGTTAAAAGTGTTGTCATGTCCTTTATAAAGACAGTAGATGGTGGGGGCAAAGGAGGCCACGACACAGTGATCAGGGAGGGGTCTGAGTTTGTCCCCAGCATGACTTCTGTCAAACTGTCTTTCACATGAGGATGTTTTTTCCTTCCCATTGTGAATGTTCCATCCTTAAGTCACTGATTGCTTTCATCACCGCTTGCTTTTGAAGAGGAAGTTGTTGGACTTGTGCCCAGTTTGGGCTGTAAGTGGGATGCAAGGGGCGCAGGAAAACAAGAAAATGCACTTTAACCTAACTGTTTGCTTTGCATGGGTTGTGTCACAATAAGCTGGCAGGCACTAGTAAAAAACATAATGTTCCTTAGAATATAGGTCTAAAACAGTCCATCAGTATTTCATTCAGCCAGAATGTAACTCGAAAGTGTTGCTCTCATTTAAAGGAATATGCAATAATTTAATTCTTTTTAGAACTTTCAGAAACTAATACAGCTCTCCTTTTATCTGATTGTTATACACACTAATGGCCAGAAGAGGGCATCAGATCCCCCAAGCTGGAGTTACAGGTTGTTGTGAGCTACCTGCTGTGGGTGTTGGGAACTGAGCTCCTAGCCTAAGAGCTGCAGGCACTTTTAACAGCTGAGCCATCTCCCCTGCCCCATCCACAGAAGTGTTTCTAGGCTCCTGCCAGGCCATCTCCGCACATTGTGCCTTGTGCTTCATAAGCTCAGTGAGAGTAAGGGATGTTTGCTTCTCATTCATATCTGACACTGGATAGAGTGTGAGCCACATAGCTACACTCAGCCATCTATTGAACCCATACGTTCTGTCTTTTGCTTGGTTGTTTGGGCTAGGGTCTCATAGCCTGGGCTGCCTTCAAACTTGCGTGTAACCAAGGGTCACTCTTACAACCAAGTGCCATCATGCCCGGCTTTTTTCCTATTTTCTGTAGTTAAATGTTTCTTTGAACCTCCCAAGATACTCTTTTTCTCTCTCTTTTTGTTTCAAGGCAGTGCTTCATAGAGCCCAAGCTGGCCTTGAACTTGCTATATAGTCAAGGCTAACCTTGAACTTCTGACTCCCACCCCCAAATATTGGCATTACAGGCATGTGCCACCATGCCTAGTCCAAGTAATTTTTGTTGTTGTTGCTGTTGTTGTTTTCTAGACAGAGTTTCTCTGTGTAGCCTTGGCTGTCTTGGGCTCACTTTATAGATCTGCCTCTACCTCCCTGAGTGCTGGGATTACAGGCACACGCCACCGCAGCTGGCTTTTCCAGTAATTCTTTGAGGCATGTGTGTGGCAATCAGAGGATACTTTGCAGGAATCTGTTCTTAACTTCCACCATGTGGAGCGGACATCAAGCTCCTTTACCTGCTGAGCCATCTTGCCTTTCCACAAGTTACTCTTGTTATAATACAGGTAGTTTTTAGAAGATTGGAGAAAGCTGGGTGGTGTTGGCACTTGTCTTAATCCCAGCACTCAGGAGGAGGCGGCCTGGTCTACAGAGTGAGTCCCAGGACACAGAGAAAACCTGTCTTAAAAAAAGAAAGCAAGCAAAGATTTTGGTTTCGAAGATTTAGAGTAAAAGGAGTGACTTCCTGTCTATCTGATGTGCTTCTGTCTGTCAGTGCAGGCAGACTGAATATTTCACAAGTATAATTATATAGCAAATGATGCATTTAGTTGCAGCATTAGCATTCTGGTAAATCATTCCATCTGTTGGTCCGGCGTTTATTTCCTAGCAGAAGGTAGAGCTTCTATTTTCCATATGGCGTTACTGAGTAACGACAAGCCTGTCAATAATAAAACTCTTCTACAGCAAATGGAAAACTTGCAAAAACTAATGTTTCCTCTCATGGAAAGCATGGCCCCTAAGTCTATTTCTTCCTTACAGGATGCTCCCCTATGGCTGTTTAGCAACAGGAGATCGCTCTGGCCTCATTGAGGTTGTGAGCACCTCTGAGACAATCGCTGACATTCAGCTGAACAGTAGCAACGTGGCAGCCACCGCAGCCTTCAACAAAGATGCACTCCTGAACTGGCTCAGGGAGTGCAATTCTGGGTGAGTGTGTGCTGTCATCTCTCTACACGGGTGCTCACACAGGCCATCGTGACCGGGTGGAAGCCTGACTGCTCCGGGGAAGCGTTTGCGTAGTTTATTTCCTCACTCAGCACAGAACGCCTCATAGACCTTATTAAAATATCAAAACTTGGGGGTTGGAGAGATGGCTTGGTGGTTAAGAACACTGGCTGCTTGTTTAGGGGTCCTGAGTTCAATTCCCAGCAACCTTGTATCTCAAAGGTCAGAATCTTTTCAGTGTGTTGGGGTGTGTTTTTAAGATAGTGGATTGATGCATCACATTATATTACTATGTGAACTTAGGCTCTTTTGTTTGTTTTTTGTTTTTTTTGGTTTTGGTTTTTCAAGGCAGGGTTTTCTGTGTAGCGTTGGCTGTCCTGGATTCACTTTGTAGACTAGGCTGGCCTCTAACTCACAGAGATCTGTCTGCCTCTGCTTCCCTGAGTACTGGGATTAGAGGCATGTGCCGCCTCACCTGGCCAAATTTCAGCTCCTAATAGATTAATTCTATAAAAGATTTGTTTGTTTGTTTTGGGGGGTTGGGTAGCTCTGTAGTCCTGACTGTCCTTGAGTTCATCCTGTAGATCAGAGATCTTCCTGCCTCTGCCTCTTAAACACTGGGATCAAAGGCATGTGCTGTCATGCCCAACCTTATTGTTGTTTTTAATTAAGTGTGTGTGTAGGTATGTGCACATGAGTGCAGGCACCCATGGAATCCAGAAGAGGATTTCAGATGCCCTGGAGCTGGAGTCACAGGTGGTTGTGGACCACTCTACATGGGTGCTTGGAACCCAACTCAGATCCTCTAGGAGAGCACAAATGCTCTTAACCACTAGGCCATCTTTCCAGCCCTGATGGGTTAATTTTATGATTGAAATAAATAAGTTGGTATAGTCCGTGCTTATATTTACAAATTTGTTCCTGGGCTGGGGTATACATTGATTGGTAGAGTTCTTTCCTAGTATTCCCAAATACCTGGGTTTGATCTCTAGGAGCACAGACACTGGGAGGTGGAGGGAGAAGGATCGAACATGCAGGGTCCTCCTGAGCTGTGTAGATAGCCTTCAGACCTTGCTGCGTCCTCCTGAGCTGTGTGGATAGCCTTCAGACCCTGCTGGGTCCTCCTGAGCTGTGTCGATAGCCTTCAGACCTTGCTGCGTCCTCCTGAGCTGTGTGGATAGCCTTCAGACCTTGCTGGGTCCTCCTGAGCTGTGTGGATAGCCTTTAGACCCTGCTGGGTCCTCCCGAGCTGTGTAGATAGCCTTCAGACCCTGCTGCGTCCTCCTGAGCTGTATGGATAGCCTTTAGACCCTGCTGCGTCCTCCCGAGCTGTGTAGCTAGCCTTCAGACCCTGCTGCATCCTCCTGAGCTGTGTGGATAGTCTTTAGACCCTGCTTCAGCCGTACTGTAAGGATAGTAAGTGTTACTTATGGTTAGTGCGATGGGCACCATTCTAGGAAATAAAGATTTCACTCTGAAGGAAAGTGCTTTTCAAGTATTTTTGGTTAACTACTTAAATTAAGATGAGATTTAAATTTCATCAGTTGCTCAGGGATTTTCATATGAAAATCAGATCAATTTTAATCTTACACCGTCTACGAAGGGTTTGTATCTTCACTTCTGATTGAGGCTCTGAAACCTGGATTCTAATCTGAGGTTACCCTAACCATAATGCTTCCTCCTGTAATCCCAGCGTTTAGGAGTCTGAGTGAGGAGAGAACTGCCATGGGTTCAAGGTCTGGGAAGTCCCTTGGTGATTTCTGTGCTAGCCTGGGCTACGAACAAGTAAGACCTTGCCTTTAAAACGCTTGGTCTGCAAAGTGAGACAGAAACCCTGTCTCAAAAAAACAAAAATAAATAAATAAATAAATAGCTAAAAAACAAAACAAAGGTAGTAAAAATGTTCCCAGGCCCCAGGATGCTCCAACAAACCCCATAGTGGCCTCTCAAAATCCATTCATGTAAGCTTACGCCCCTCTGAAACAGGACGTAGGGACTTAAATGGCAGAGGCTCAGCTAGGTGAAGCCTTGGCAGCCAGCCTGCCTCAGCTGCCTTCCCAGCACCACGTGCTCGCTCAGCTACATGTCTTTGAGCATCTGCTTGGCTTAACTCTCATCCCTCACACTGGAGGCCTCACTCCTTTTACTTCTGTGTCTGTTTCCAGGGATGATCTGGACCGAGCGATTGAGGAGTTCACTCTGTCCTGTGCTGGCTACTGTGTAGCTTCTTATGTCCTTGGCATTGGTGACAGGCACAGTGACAACATCATGGTGAAAAAAACTGGCCAGGTAAGCTGTACTGCAGAGGCTGTGGGCTTTAATGATGTCAACTTGTGTTTTGTCTTTTCTTTCACCTTCCTGCCAACACCATTTCAGGTGCCACTTGATTTACATGTAATTTGTTTAAAACTTGAAGGCAAACATTTATTTTTAAAATTTATTTATTTATTTATTATATATGAGTGCTTTATCTGCAGAAGGAGGGCATCAGATCACAGATCCCAGATGGTTGTGAGCCACGATGTGGTTGCTGGGAATTGAACCCAGGACCTCTGGAAGAGCAGACAGTGCTCTTAACCACTTAGCCATCTCTCCAGCCCTGGCAAACATTTATTTAAATGTTTAACAGTTAAATAAATGTTTAACAGTTGCTATTATGTAAAAATGGACTGTCCTTCCATTGCGAGAATTTGTATTTGGGCCTGGTGTAATGGTATGTGCCTGTAATCATGACACGCAGAAGACTGAGGCAGGAGAATTTCTCATTTGAGACCCTAAATAAGTGAAAATTTCAGAAATTAACTAGTTGAGGGCTTGAGAGATGGCTCAGCCATTAAGAGCACTGGCTGTTCTTCCAGATGACACAGGTTCCTTTTTCAGCACCCAAATGGTGGCTCACAGCTGTCTGTTACTCTAGTTCCAGGAGATTTGACAGCTTCTTCTGGTAGTGTAGGCACCAGGCCTGCATGTGGCACACATCCGTACATGTAGGCAAAACATTCAATACAAATAAAAAGAAATAAAATTTAAAAAAAGAAATAACCAATGCTGTGGGGGCGGGGGGGAAGAATAAAAGCGAGATGAACTACCTTGAGTCATTTTTTTTTCTTTTCTTTTTTAAATTTAATTTGTATATGGTGCCTATACAAGACGGAAGAGGGTGTCTGCTCCCCTGAGACTGTAGTTACAGAGAAGTTGCAAGCTGCCTTACGGGTGCTGGAAACCAAATCTGAACAGCCAGTCCTCTTAACCCCACTGGTTCCCCCTGGTCCATCTCTCTAGCTCTGAGCATCTTTCTCTGAACATCAAACTTGCTCGATGTGGAACTTGGAGAAATGCATATCATGTCTGAGGTAGCGAGGGGAGCCAGGTAAGGTGGCCCAGCAGAGCTGAGAAAATGGAAATCCGAGTGTCCTATAGAGCCAGAGGGTACCAGCCACAGCTCAAGGTAGAGACACAGACAGGATCAAACATGGAACTACAGAGGTCATCTTCTAATCCTAACCCCTCTCCCAAAAAAGGACCTAGGAGACTGAGTTTGAGGAGAAACTGATTTTGTGGCTCACAGACACTGGGTGCTATAGAGGCCAGTGCAAAGGCGGCTCATGTTAGAAATGGGGTGCAGCAGAAGCAACCAGGTGCATGTTCCCAAGCTCCGCAGGATGCTTGAGAGAATCTGATTGCTTCTAATGAAGGGGCTTCTCACAGGCATAGCAGCCTAATGCCAGAGCGATTGTGCATGGTGTGCGTGCGTGCGTGCGTGCGTGTGTGTGCGCGCGCATCACTGCACATCTGTGGAAGAGGGAGTTGGTCCTCTTTCCATCCTGAGGGTTCTAGGACTTGAACTCAAGTCATCAGGCTTGGTGGGGGTAGAAAGTGCCTTTTAGGAGTTTTCAGTAGCTGTGTTGGAAATGTTTTAAAGACAGGGTCTCACATATAACCCTGGCTGTCCTAGAACTCATGTGTTGACCAGGCTGGCCTCAGACTCACAGAGATCACCTGCCTCTGTGGCCCCACCCCCGAGTGCTGGAGTTAAAGACACGCTATCACATCTGGCCCAGGAATAGACATTCTCAAATATTCAGGATCTCAAGAGCTAGACCTCATTTGTACTGTTTTTGTTGTTTGTTTTCTCTGGCTACAACCTATCATCCTCTCCCTGTGGCCTTCTTTATTTTTATTTATTTTTTTATTTTTTATTAATTTATTCTTGTTACATCTCAATGTTTATCCCATCCCTTGTATCCTCCCATTCTTCCCTCCCTCCCATTTTCCCCTTATTCCCCTCCCCTATGACTGTTCCTGAGGGGGATTTCCTCCCCCGTATATGCTCATAGGGTATCAAGTCTCTTCTTGGTAACCTGCTATCCTTCCTCTGAGTGCCACCAGGTCTCCCCCTCCAGGGGACATGGTCAAATATGAGGCACCACAGTTCGTGTGAAAGTCATACCCCACTCTCCACTCAACTGTGGAGAATGTTCTGTCCATTGGCTAGATCTGGGTAGGGGTTTAAAGTTTACCGCCTGTATTGTCCTTGGCTGGTTCCCTGTGGCCTTCTGAGAAGTGACATTACAGACCTATGCCACCATGTTTGGCTTTCTTTGCATCTTTTCCCAGGAGGTTGCCCGGGATATCCACCCAAACCAGTCTAAACCAGAAATTTTCAATTCAGTTGATAATCCCCTGAAATGTTTATCATTTGCACGTGGGGGGTGGGGCCTTCAGCGTCTAGTGAGTAGCACCCAGAGATGCTAAGTACCTGCAGTGCATAATATGGTGGGATCCTATGTAGACCATGATCAGGTAAATGACTCAAGCAGGCTACAGAAGCCATACCAAATAGACTCACCAAGAAAATAAAATCCCATTTGTTTTACAGCTCTTCCACATAGATTTTGGACATATTCTTGGAAATTTCAAATCGAAATTCGGCATTAAAAGGGAACGAGTACCTTTTATTCTTACATATGACTTTATTCATGTCATTCAACAAGGAAAAACAGGAAACACAGAAAAATTTGGCAGGTGAGTATCGCCCCTGCGTCAAGGAGAACCATCTAGCACATTCCTACCTGTCTCAGCTACCTCGGTGTTGCTGTGATAAAATATCCCAACAGGAGCAGCTTAAAGGAGGAAGGACTTATTTTGGCTCACAGTTCAGGGGTCTTGTGGGGAAGTCATAGTAGCAGGAGCTCGAGGAAGGAACAGCTCACCCTGTGTCCACAGCCAAGGAGCAGAAAGCGACACACACTGCTTCTCATTTCCCATTCTCCAGAATCCCAGGTAGGGAATGGCAGCCCCGAGTCCTCCCTCAGCTTAACACACTCAAGGCAACCCCCACAGGCGGCCCGGAGGCCCTCCTCCCACCTGCCTCTAGACACCACCAGGTGGACAGCTGACACTAACTGAGGGCTAATAGCAGAGGACCTGGGCGTGGAGGAGTTACCTGCCAGATCCTTTGCCAGGGGGAAGGCCCAGAGAATGCTAGAAATTTGATGTCATTGGGTTTTTATCTTACTTTCTACTTGTTCCAGAGACGTTTAACTACTAAGATATCTGGCAGTAAGATGCCGGGAGGACAGGCATTTTACTGACGCTCTGTGTGGGGAACAGGAAGGGAGCCTGGGCTTGGAGTAGCCATTAGTGCTTGTATGTTCTCTCTGGTATGTTCCCGAGCATTTACCCTCTTGCCTCTGCCTCTTTATCCTCACATGTGAATGGCTCAGCAGGTAATGGTGCCCACCACCAAGCTTGGGCCTCTGAGTTTGGTCCCCAGAACCCCATGGTGCAAAGAGAACCAATTTCCTTAAATTGTCCTCCACACCCCAAATACACACACATAATAAATAAACAAATACAAACAAAAGTTTTAATGTGGGCAAAAGTATTTAGCTGGAAAGTAGAGGTTGTGTGTTATATGGGCACCAGGCCCCATGCTCAGTAAGACTGACAGTAACATTTCTAGTTTAGTGGGAATTGTGGGTTGGATGGCTCGTGGCCGTTATCATCTTCAAGGGGAGAAAAGCAAGAGATTAGTAAGGCAGAGCCCTGAAGGGTGTTGAGAAATGCCCGGGAATTACAGCTGTGGGTTGTTTAATGTTTTCATGGGTTTGTTTTTATTTTGTTTTGTTTTGTTGTTTTTTGTTTTTGTTTTTGGTTTTGGTTTTTTGAGACAGGATCTCTCTGTGTAGCCTTGGCCGTTCTGGACTCATCTTGTAGACCAGGCTGGCCTTGAACTCATAGTGATCCACCTGCTTCTGCCTCCCAAGTGCTGGGATTAAAGGCGTGCGCTGCCACTGCCCAGCAAGAGATGCCCAGCTCTAAATATGTCTTCTTGTTTTCTTTATACGTGCCCCGCCCCCTGCAAACCCGTGCTTCTGGGCTGCTCCTTCGCCTCAAGGTTCCGACAGTGCTGTGAAGATGCATATCTGATCTTACGGCGGCACGGGAATCTCTTCATCACGCTCTTCGCACTGATGTTGACTGCAGGCCTTCCTGAGCTCACGTCAGTCAAAGACATACAGTATCTTAAGGTAAAAACCCTTCTCCATCTGTTTGCTGTGGGCACAGAGCTTAGTTAGAACTCCACTCACAATGTCCAAAGGGGACTGGCGATGGTTCAGGGAGGGCTGCCTGCCGCCAAGGCTGAAGCCCAAGTGCAGTGCTTGGAAGGAGAACTGACTTCCATGCGTGAACACACACACACACACACACACATGCATGCACGCATGGGCACAGGCATGGGCACGCATACGCACACAAAATAAATGTAATAAAATTTGCTTTTACAAAGAAGACTTCAGAGGTACCAACTTCCGGTCATCTTTTTATAAAGCAAAGCATCCAACGGGAGTAGAACAAAGTCATTTCCTCTAGTGTTCAACCAAAGGAACAGAAAACCTGTGATGCTCACATGAAGGAGCAGGTAGTTTCACAAGGAGTTGGTAACTAGGATATCTCCAATGTAGAAGGGGCGTGCACCTGTGCACCTGTGCACACGGCGCTGCTAAGTACACGGCACTGCTCTGCTGGGGCTTGCTGCCCACATGCTGGGTCAGCAGCCACCTGGCACTTTGGCTCCCACCAATTTGCCTTTGACTTGTGTTTATGGACCTTCAAATATCAGACCAGAAAAGCAGCTGAGTCTTGGAATAATTACAAATTAATTTCATCCTCAAAAACCTCTTACGAAGGCCATATTGTCATCCTTCCTTGGTGTTCATCCTGCAGGTGACATTTATTCGGGAACGTGAAACTGATGGATGTGGGGGCTGGCCACACCAGCCAGCCTCTGGTGGACTGTGACGGTCACCTGTCTTATCAGGGATGTACAAAGTCAAACACTTTTCTGTTCCCTTTTTAGGACTCTCTCGCCTTAGGAAAGAGTGAAGAAGAAGCACTCAAACAATTCAAGCAGAAGTTTGACGAGGCACTCAGGGAAAGCTGGACTACTAAAGTGAACTGGATGGCACACACAGTTCGGAAAGACTACAGGTCTTAGCGTCAGCCTTTGCTCCTCGCCCACCTGTCCGTTTGTTTCTTTTCCATTTTGCACTTGCACTAAATTGAACACAATCCTGCCGGAAATGCAGAGGGCGTGAAACCATGAAGCTCAGCGTGAATTAAGACCAAGGTGTCCCACAGAGTTGAATCTGAACCATCCTGACGCTCACCCTCTGCTCCTGGGATGCCTCCAGGACTCATCATGAATGTCACCAATGGCACGGAGGACCCCTTCCTGCTGACCTTGCACGCCGAGGAATGCTACTAGGGACTGTTTGAGATCTTTTCCTTCCTTCTTCTTCAGTATTTGGTACTTTACCAGAGAGGTGTAAATACTTCTTTTCAGTATTGTGACCAAGTGCTGCCACTCCAGCCAACAACTTACCACATCCTGGGGCTAGGAGCGCTGTTGACTGTCCAAACAAAGCCTCAAAGAAAGGTATCTCCCTTCCCTCTTTAAATTGTGTAAGCTACAATTTACATTGATTATGTTGAACTTATTATTTTTCAAAGGAAATATTTTAAGCCTGTGAAAACTCACTAATTTTGTTAATATTTATCTATCATGATAGCTTCATTTCAGCCAGACTTGCTGAGAATCTATTGGTGGGGCAAATATAATATATATATATATATATATATATATGCTGCATATATATTTATAAAATTTCTAGTGGGAGTTCTATATAAAAAAAAGATGTTTTGTTGTTTTTGTTTTTGTTTTTTGTTTTTTGTTTTCTTTTGATCTTCTTCCTCCTGTGTTTTAAAGTTTTATAAAAGCAGAGCTTTTTCCTAAGTTACTTTTCAGTTAACCGTGGACCCAGCTCTTCCAGCTGCTTCTCTACTGAGGCACACATGAGGCAGTCTGTATACGGAGGGCTGAGAGTTCATATACAGAGACCAGGACTTGATCAGATGTATCCAGGAAAGCAAGCAAATGAAAAAGAATCTATTTATGGGGTAAACTCCAAACCTAAATTTCAGTATTTTGGTAATATGCCAGCTGTTCTTACTGTATTTATTAAAATGTATAATAATGTGATTTTTCAATGGTATTAGTTCAGATTGAAATGTATTCATGCCACATGGAAATCTTTAATTTATTTGTTGAGGTACCATATAGTTAGGGTGCTAGGTGACAAGCAGTGTTGACATGTGCAATAGGAACTACTGGTTGGTGTGTAAATGGATGCTCTTTCTGAGTCCTGTCAGAATCCAGTGAAACTACTGCTTCTTCTCCAAAGAAAACTGGGAGCCCTCACTCCTCAGCGGCACGGGAAAGACAGCTGAGGGCTTGCCCCGTGACTTCAGTTTTCTATAGGAATTTTATTAAAGATTGTTTAATTTTGTTGTCCTTCTTAATCTTCTCAGTCAAATAAATGGGTGGTTTTGGCTGTGTGGGGACATGTGGGCCTCTTCTTTGTGAGAAACACAGAGTCTTTGAACTTGCTGCCACTGAGTCTCTCCCAAAATGGCTGTTAGTAGGCAACACCAACCTCAGGAGTGGGCTGAGGCTCAGGACCTCTGCCCGGCTTCCACTTGTTCCACCATGGGTAGTCTGGAAGGCCTCTTGGACTGATGAGAGCCTGAGGGGAGAAAGTGATTCATCAGTTTGCTCTTATTACCTCATGTCCCCTACCTCTGCTGGACTGCATCCATGTGCACATGCGCGTGGGACAGCCAGGCTGGTGTGGTTCTGTACATAGATACTGATGGTGCTCCATCCATACTTGCTGCACGGCTTGTCTCTGGCTAAGAGGAGAAGATGGAGGGCAGAAAGCTAGCCACCCTCTAGAATGAATTAGCACTTGTGGCTGTACAAACATCTGCTCGTATCCACCTTGAACAAGGATTGATGAACCAATGCCTTGACTTTGAGCAGGCTGTATCTCACGGTCTCCTTATCCTTAAATATCAGGCTTGCTACCTAACACATTTTCTCGCTGGTCCTGAGCCAAAGGCCCAGACTCCCTCCAGGCTGGCTTTAAGGACTTGGTGGTAGTATTTGGAGGGCGTCAGGCTGCAGTTAAAACCGACGGCCAGGCAGCACAGCTCTGCAGATGATCAAGCCACGCTGAGGACAGCAGTTATTCTTTGTGACTGGGTGCATGTTCCTGTGTCTCATCGTAATTCATTCAGGTTAGTCAGATACCAGCCCGAGTGGGATTATGAGCCTGTAATCCCAGCACTCAGGAGAAGCAGGAGCTTAAAACCATTCTCACTACAGCGAGTTTGAGGGCAGCCTGAGCTACGTGAGACCGCTACTCAAACCATCGGGTAGAAATGCTTTCTAGTGTCTTCTAAATTAATTTTCAGAAATATCTATAGTCCTGCCATCCTAAAATTAGAAGTTCTGCCCACAAGCTATTTCCTATTCCCTTCAGTGACTGAGGGACCACTTATTTCTCCTTTTGCTTGGCAGGCCATCTAAAAAAGTAGTGTTAAATCTTTAGGATGTGTTTTATGCATCTGCCTTGGAGAGCTCCTTTTTTGTCCCCTTGGGGCATACTAAAAACCAAGCCCTTGTGCCATAACCTCTGCTAGTGGGTTGACTTGGCATCCTTGGAAAATGCCTCTGTAAGCCTGGCAGGCCTTTAGGGCATCGTAATTAGCCACTGATGGAAGGGCCCAGATTATACGGGTGGTGTCACCCCTGGGATGGTGGTCCTGGGTGCTGTGAGAAAGTAAGCAGCATTCCATGGCTTCTGCTCCACTTCCTGCCTCCGGGTTTCTGTCCTGACTTCCTGTTGTGATGGACTTCAATGTGGAACTGTAAGCTGAAATAAACTCTTTCCTTCCCCGAATGACATTTGGTCATGGTGTTTTATCACTGCAATAGAAGGTATGAGGAGAAAATTATATCCGCTTACACCATCGGCTGAAGTTGGAATAATGTGATTTTATAACCTACTTAATAAATAAACTGGAGTACACTATTGTTTATTCCTGAAGGAATTTTAGATTGTAGAGTTGAAGAGCCGCCCACTTTGGAGGGATTGCACTTCTCCTGTATTCCGATCCGAAGTAGTATCTTATTTACAGTATCTTAGAGAGCCTACCTCAGGAACACCTGGCTGGTCTCCACTTCCCCATGTCCTCCTACTGTTACCTTCTGTTGGAGTAAGAAGACAAAACACCACAAAAATCTTCAGTAAACAGTATGACAGACATGACTGACTTCAATACTTGATCTTTTTCTACTTCATTAACTGTGATGAGGCAAAGATTTCAATTCCTAATACTGTGCGCCTGCACTGGCAGCTGGTAGCATTCTTCTTTCCTTGGCTAAGAGGTCCCTGGTTTTTGATTGCTGGACTTCAACACTTTGATAGGTGGACCTTCGTAGTCAGCCTCAGCGGGAGGGAGAGGCCAAATGAAGGGAATGGGCCTTGGTGGCTGGCTTCAGGAATAGAACGGTTTTTAGCAAGGCAGAGGAAATGAAAAGAGCAGGTCCTGCCAGAGCCATGTTTGCCACACTCAAGCTGGCCAGAGTCCCTTCAAGGGGTGTTTTGGTAAAGAATAAAGCCAACTATTGACCCTTCCCTTTAGAGTTCATCCAAATCAATAGAAAAACCCCTCTCAGGAAACCTCCCTGTTCACGACACAGTATAGAGTACAAAGCCCATCAAAACAGGTAGATGGCCACAGTGGACTCCCAAGGCCACTGCCACCCTCACCCTATGAGAGTACTTTCCTCCATGGTGGTCGCTTTAGCTGCTGCCCACCCCACCCTGACAGTGCCTCAGGTTCTTCCATAATAATGGAAATTGTTATATGAACTTTTATAGATCCCAAACCAAAGAAAGTGATACAAGTCCTTTTAAGACATTGGTGGGGACATCAGGCAGGTGAGTAGCAAAGTGGTGTCAGTCTCAGATGCTAAGTGATGACAGTCTCAGCGTTGGGGTTAGTGGGAGCTAAAGATCTGCTAGCACATCCCTGAGTGTGATCACTGGGCATGTTAGAGCAGACACAAGTGTGCAGTGGGTGACTGTGAAGGGCATTACACTAAGCTATGCTTAGTAGCGTTAGCTCTCCAATGGAGGTGGCGGAGGAAGGAGAAAACAGGCCTTCCAGCCCTGTACAAGCACAGAAATGCTAACCCATGGTTAGATCCTAACTTTTTCCTGGGGACTTCAGTTTACACTGGAATAAGTGAAAGTATGTGTTGGGTGACAAAACTTTTCCTGGGGGGACCATACACTTATGTCCATTCACCCCAGATAGGAAGCCCATGGCAGATAGACCAGGATGAGCCAATGAGTTTTATGGGCGAGGGCTTGCTTACAGGAGCAGAAATGACTCCCAGCCCATCCTAGAACAGATGACAGCTCATGAAAGCTGGGAACCTGCAGCATACTGCACAGCCCGTGGGCAGCTCAGCAGGCTGTAGACAGTCCTGTCCAAGTGGCTGTGGTCTAAATCTTC